>NW_020837948.1:22516871-22637991 GCF_003676395.1 Aethalodelphis obliquidens
TTTTTTGCTGTACGCGGGCCTCTCACTGTTGTGGCCTCCCCCATTGCAGAGCACAGGCTCCGGACGCGCAGGCTCAGCGGCCATGGCTCACGGGCCCAGCCGCTCCGCAGCATGTGGGATCTTCCCGGACCGGGGCACGAACCCGTGTCCCCTGTATCGGCAGGCGGACTCTCAACCACTGCGCCACCAGGGAAGCCCTTTCTTTATTTCTTTTTTTCCTTCCTTCACTCCTTCCTTCCTTCCTTCCTCCCTCCCTCCCTTCCTCCTTTCTTTCTTTCTTTCTTTCTTTCTTTCTTTCTTTCTTTCTTTCTTTCTTTCTACTTCTACTAATTCTTTCTACTTTTTCTCCCTTTTATTCTGAGCCGTGTGGATGAAAGTTTCTTTGTGCTACAGCCAGGAGTCAGTGCTGTGCCTCTGAGGTGGGAGAGCCAACTTCAGGACACTGGTCCACAAGAGACCTCCCAGCTCCACATAATATCAAACGGCGAAAATCTCCCAGAGATCTCCATCTCAACACTAGCAGCCAGCTTCACTCAACGACCAGCAAGCTACAGTGCTGGACACCCTATGCCAAATAACTACCAAGACAGGAACACAACCCCACCCATTAGCAGAGAGGCTGTCCAAAATCATAATAAGTCCACAGACACCCCAAAACACACCATCGGACCTGGACCTGCCCACCAGTAAGACAAGATCCAGCCTCATCCACCAGAACACAGGCACTAGTCCCCTCCACCAGGAAGCCTACACAACCCACTGAACCAACCTTAGCCACTGGGGACAGACACCAAAAACACCGGGAACTACGAACCTGCAGCCTGCAAAAAGGAGACCCCAAACACAGTAAGATAAGCAAAATGAGAAGACAGAAAAACACACAGCAGATGAAGGAGCAAGATAAAAACCCACCAGACCTAACAAATGAAGAGGAAATAGGCAGTCTACCTGAAAAAGAATTCAGAATAATGATAGTAAAGATGATCCAAAATCGTGGAAATAGAATAGACAAAATGCAAGAAACATTTAACAAGGACCTAGAAGAACTAAAGATGAAATAAACAACAATGAACAACACAATAAATGAAATTAAAACTACTCTAGATGGGATCAATATCAGAATAACTGAGGCAGAAGAACAGACAAGTGACCTGGAAGATAAAATAGTGGAAATAACTACTGCAGAGCAGAATAAAGAAAAAAGAACGAAAAAAACTGAGGACAGTCTCAGAGACCTCTGGGACAACATTAAACGCACCAACATTCGAATTATAGGGGTTCCAGAAGAAGAAGAGAAAAAGAAAGGGACTGAGAAAATATCTGAAGAGTTTATAGTTGAAAACTTCCCTAATATGGGAAAGAAAACTTCCCTAATATGGGAAAGAAAATCAAGTCCAGGAAGCACAGACTCCCATACAGGATAAATCCAAGGAGAAATACGCCAAGACACATATTATTCAAACCGTCAAAAATTAAATACAAGGAAAACATATTAAAAGCAGCAAGGGAAAAACAACAAATAACACACAAGGGAATCCCCATAAGGTTAACAGCTGATCTTTCAGCAGAAACTCTGCAAGCCAGAAGGGACTGGCAGGACATATTTAAAGTGATGAAGGAGAAAAACCTGCAACCAAGATTACTCTACCCAGCAAGGATCTCATTCAGATTTGATGGAGAAATTAAAACCTTTACAGACAAGAAAAAGCTGAGAGAGTTCAGCACCACCAAACCAGCTGTACAACAAATGCTAAAGGAACTTCTCTAGGCAAGAAACAAAAGACAAGTAAAAGACCTACAATAACGAACCCAAAACAATTAAGAAAATGGGAATAGGAACATATATATCAATATTTACCTTAAATGTAAATTGACTAAATGCTCCCACCAAAAGACACAGATTGGCTGAATGGATACAAAAACAAGACCCATATATATGCTGTCTACAAGAGACCCACTTCAGACCTAGAGATACATACAGATTGAAAGTAAGGGGATGGAAAAAGCTATTCCATGCAAATGGAAACCAAAAGAAAGCTGGAGTAGCAATTATCATATCAGACAAACAAGACTTTAAAATAAAGACAATTACAAGAGACAAAGAAGTCCACTACATAATGATCAAGGGATCGATCCAAGAAGAACATATAACAATTGTAAATATTTATGCACCCAACATAGGAGCACCTCAACACAAAAGGCAAATGCTAACAGTCATAAAAGGGGAAATTGACAGTAACACAATCATAGTAGGGGACTTTAACACCCCACTTTCACCAATGAACAGATCATCCAAAATGAAAATAAATAAGGAAACACAAGCTTTAAATGATATATTAAATAAGATGGACTTAATTTATATTTATAGGACATTCCACCCCAAAACAATAGAACACACTTTCTTCTCAAGTGCTCATGGAACATTCTCCAGGGTAGATCATATCTTGGGTCACAAATCAAGCCTTGGTAAATTTAAGAAAATTGAAATTTTATCAAGTATCTTTTCCGACCACAACGCTGTGAAATTAGATATCAATTACAGGAAAAGATCTGTAAAAAATACAAACACATGGAGGCTAAACAATACACTACTTAATAACGAAGTGATCACTGAAGAAATCAAAGAGGAAATCAAAAAATACCTAGAAACAAATGACAATGGAGACACGATGACCCAAAACCTACGGGATGCAGCAAAAGCAGTTCTAAGAAGGAAGTTTATAGCAATACAACCCTACCTTAAGAAAGAGGAAACATCTCGAATAAACAACCTAACCTTGCACCTAAAGCAATTAGAGAAAGAAGAACAAAAAAAACCCCAAAGTTAGCAGAAGGAAAGAACTTATAAAGATCAGATCAGAAATAAATGAAAAAGAAATGAAGGAAACAATAGCAAAGATCAATAAAACTAAAAGCTGGTTCTTTGAGAAGATAAACAAAATTGATAAACCATTAGCCAGACTCATCAAGAAAATAAGGGAGAAGACTCAAATCAATAGAATTAGAAATGAAAAAGGAGAAGTAACAACTGACACTGCAGAAATACAAAAGATCATGAGAGATTACTAGAAACAACTCTATGCCAATAAAATGGACAACCTGGAAGAAATGGACAAATTCTTAGAAATGCACAACCTGCCAAGACTGAATCAGGAAGAAATAGAAAATATGAAGGGACCAATCACAAGCACTGAAATTGAAACTGTGATTAAAAATCTTCCAACAAACAAAAGCCCAGGACCAGATGGCTTCACAGGCGAATTCTATCAAACATTTAGAGAAGAGCTAAAACCTATCCTTCTCAAACTCTTCCAAAATATAGCAGAGGGAGGAACACTCCCAAACTCATTCTACGAGGCCACCATCACCTTGATACCAAAACCAGACAAGGATGTCACAAAGAAAGAAAATACAGGACAATATCACTGATGAACATAGATGCAAAAATCCTCAACAAAATACTAGCAAACAGAATCCAACAGCACATTAAAAGGATCATACACCATGATCAAGTGGGGTTTATTCCAGGAATGCAAGGATTCTTCAATATATGCAAATCAATCAATGTGATAAACCATATTAACAAATTGAAGGAGAAAAACCATATGATCATCTCAATAGATGCAGAAAAAGCTTTTGACAAAATTCAACACCAATTATGATAAAAACCCTGCAGAAAGTAGGCATAGAGGGAACTTTCCTCAACATAATAAAGGTCATATATGACAAACCCACAGCCAACATTATCCTCAACAGTGAAAAACTGAAAGCATTTCCACTAAGATCAGGAGCAAGACAAGGTTGCCCACTCTCACCACTCTTATTCAACATAGTTTTGGAAGTTTTAGCCACAGCAATCAGAGAAGAAAAGGAAACAAATGGAATCCAAATCAGAAAAGAAGAAGGAAAGCTGTCACTGTTTGCAGATGACATGATACTATACATAGAGAATCCTAAAGATGCTACCAGAAAACTACTAGAGCTAATCAATGAATTTGGTAAAGTAGCAGGATACAAAATTAATGCACAGAAATCTCTGGCATTCCTATACACTAATGATGAAAAATCTGAAAGGGAAATCAAGAAAATACTCCCATTTACCACTGCAAAAGAAAGAATAAAATATCTAGGAATAAACCTATCTCAGGAGACAAAAGACCTGTATGCAGAAAATTATAAGACACTGATGAAAGAAATTAAAGATGATACAAATAGATGGAGAGATATACCATGTTCTTGGATTGGAAGAATCAACATTGTGAAAATGACTCTACTGCCCAAAGCAATCTACAGATTCAATGCCATCCCTATCAAACTACCACTGGCATTTTTCATAGAACTAGAACAAAAAATTGCACAATTTGTATGGAAACACAAAAGGCCCTGAATAGCCAAAGCAATCTTGAGAACGAAAAACGGAGCTGGAGGAATCAGGCTCCCTGACTTCAGACTATACTACAAAGCTACAGTCATCAAGACAGTATGGTACTGGCACAAAAACAGAAAAATAGATCAATGGAACAGGATAGAAAGTCCCACGATAAACCCACACACATATGGTCACCTTATCTTTGATAAAGGAGGCAGGAATGTACAGTGGAGAAAGGACAGCCTCTTCAATAAGTGGTGCTGGGAAAACTGGACAGGTACATGTAAAAGTATGAGATTAGATCACTCCCTAACACCATACACAAAAATAAGCTCAAAATGGATTAACGACTTAAATGTAAGGCCAGAAACTATCAAACTCTTAGAGGAAAACATAGGCAGAACACTCTATGACATAATTCACAGCAAGATCCTTTTTTGACCCACCTCCTAGAGAAATGGAAATAAAAACAAAAATAAACAAATGGGACCTAATGAAACTTCAAAGCTTTTGCACAGCAAAGGAAACCATAAACAAGACCAAAAGACAACCCTCAGAATGGGAGAAAATATTTGCAAATGAAGCAACTGACAAAGGATTAATCTCCAAAATTTATAAGCAGCTCATGCAGCTTAATAACAAAAAAACAAACAACCCAATGCAACAATGGGCAGAAGACCTAAATAGACATTTCTCCAAAGAAGATATACAGACTGCCAACAAACACATGAAAGAATGCTCAACATCATTAATCATTAGAGAAATGCAAATCGAAACTACAATGAGATATCATCTCACACCAGTCAGAATGGCCATCATCAAAAAATCTAGAAACAATAAATGCTGGAGAGGGTGTGGAGAAAAGGGAACACTCTTGCACTGCTAGTGGGAATGTGAATTGGTACAGCCACTATGGAGAACAGTATGGAGGTTCCTTAAAAAACTAGAAATAGAACTACCATATGACCCAGCAATCCCACTACTGGGCATATACCCTGAGAAAACCATAATTCAAAAAGAGTCATTACCAAAATGTTCATTACAGCTCTATTTACAATAGCCCGGAGATGGAAACAACCTAAGTGTCCATCATCGGATGAATGGATAAAGAAGATGTGGCACATATATACAATGGAATATTACTCTGCCATAAAAAGAAACGAAACTGAGCTATTTGTAATGAGGTGGATAGACCTAGAGTCTGTCATACAGAGTGAAGTAAGTCAGAAAGAGAAAGACAAATACCGTATGCTAACACATATAAATGGAATTTAAGAAAAAAAAATGTCATGAATAACCTAGGGGTAAGACAGGAATAAAGACACAGATCTACTAGAGAATGGACTTGAGGATATGGGGAGGGGGAATGGTAAGCTGTGAGAAAGTGAGAGAGTGGCATGGACGTATATACACTACCAAACGTAAGGTAGATAGCTAGTGGGAAGCAGCCGCATAGCACAGGGAGATCAGCTCGGTTGTTTGTGACCACCTGGGTGGGTGGGATGGGAGGGTGGGAGGGAGGGAGACACAAGAGGGAAGAGATATGGAAACATATGTATATGTATAACTGATTCACTTTGTTATAAACTAGAAACTAACACACCATTGTAAAGCAATTATACTCCAATAAAGATGTAAAAAAAAAAAAAAATCCTGGGAATGGTATCTACCCCCACAGAAAATGTCGATTGTATGCTGGAATAGACAAAGGGTCCCTTGGATCCTTGCTTCCCTTTTCAGGACATATTTCCAACGATTCAAACCAGAATTGGGCAGTTAATAGGGGTTAAACAGTATAGAACATATTAAGCAAATTTGAATCATGCAAATTTAAAATGGTTTGTTAAAGAACACATTAATAGTCCCATCTTATTTTCCAAATTTGAAATAAGGTTAATTTCCTTAATTTTAAAAAGTGCATCAAAAGTCTTATGACTTTATAGTTGTTGAAACAAGTGAATTATATTCTCTGTTTATGACACTTCCTCATTAGTACCTGAAAAGAAATCCGTGCCGTGTTTTGTTATTTTAACACAACCGTGCTGTCGTTTGGGCATCTGAACTTGTTTGTGTGACTTTGGTGACTAACGTGATGTTGTTTTAACATTCATTGGTATTTTAATATGAAGTCATGGTATCCCCAATACCACCTGAGCACTTTTAAATAGAGTTGTTAGTGTTAGCTAAAAAACACATATGAAACTTATAACCCTAGAATGAAAGTTAGCGAGGAGGGAATTAGATAATTATACTGACGTGAATACAGTTAATTTGAGAAAGAGCTCTCTGCAAAACAGTAAAGAAAATGCAAAGAAAACGAAAAGCAACACAACAATATCTTCAGATTGCTGCCCTCCACGACCACGTTTATGTGACTTGGCTTTTACTTCTGCTGGAGAATTTGTCTTGAATCAAGTGACTTTTGAATTACCCGAGGGCTTCAGGAACGCTCCCCTTTCACAAAATGCAGCCACCTGTTTTGGAAGCCTCCTGCCTGGAGCCCCTCCTTCCTTGCAGCCTCCTCCCCGCCAGGCCCCATTATCCTGCGAAAGAGGGGCCCAGGACTCCGCCCTGCCCCTAACGCTACCGCTACCCATACCTGCCCCTTCTCAAGCTCTCACCTCCACGGCAAGGCCAGGAAGACATCTAAACCAGAGCCCACGCTACTGAGTGGAAATAACAGTCGCCTTTCCCCATGTTCAGGATAATGTGTGCAAATTAACTGTAGTCTTGGGAGGAAAAAAGGCAGTTATGGGAGGATAAAAGGCAGTTAACAACTAATGTTTGTATGTAAATTTCCAGGTTACAAAGCTCCTCCTGTAAACAACCACTCTTTAAGCCAAAAGGGAGGCAAACGATGATTCCGAGCTGTGGGGGAAGAGGCAGGGCAGCTAGGATCACAGACACGTGCAGAACGTTTCGGGAACGCAGCCATAAGGTTCCTTCAAAGTCACACCTAGCCCACCAGTGTGTCCTTGTGGCCCTCCTTAGACACAGCAGACCTCAACATCTAAGAGCAGAATATCTTTACACATGTCCACGTGTGATAAATTCTACTCAAAATATGTTATTTCCAACCTTCGTTATCCGTGTCTTATGTTTATCCTCATGCCACGCATGAACCGCATTTTCAACTTCACTAAATTTTTATCTCTTACTTAATGAGTCATCTTTGTAGAGTCTGGATGCTATTCCAAGAGTACAGTCTGGTTCCCTGTAGAGTCTATGATGGACTCCTTCACTTCCCAGAGCTGAGCCAGAGCCAAGTGCAACATTCCACTGATAAACTCATCCCAAATTTCAAGTTTCTGGCTAAGACCATGACTTTCTTAGGCATGTTCCATTTCCTCTTTGCTTTCTGTGGCAGCTGGCTTTCTTTCCAGGGTGATCTTTCATGAAGAAACAGGTATGATCCTTTATAAGGATTATTCACTGTGCAGCAGCATTGAGAGCAACAAGCCACTGGAGATGAGGATGCTGACAGTCACCTTGGGTCACGCGTGAGCTCCGGGCCCACTTCTTCATGCCAGGTACAAACCATGGGCTTCCACCTCATGCCTGAGTAGATTTATCAATATATGCCATGAACATCTGACTTGGCTCATGTTATATCTGTGAATATGAAGCATCTGACCAATAATTGTTCAATAAGGGAAATCAGGCTGGATCCAACAGCTGAGGAAAATGAGTTGTTGTTTGCATCTAACACGGTATTATTAATTCATCCTTAGGAAGAGGGGCTTTGAACGATTCTCCCCCTGGTGACAGACTTGGCTCATCCACAGCTTCCTTGCCTCCACAAGTCAATGGCACAAGCCTGGAAGTTCACGGGCCCAGGAGAGAGCCTCCACCTGCTGTAGGCCCTGACTCTCCTCAGCCCGGTGAAGTCGATCTGACTAGGAAGAACTGGGCCTGAGGCACTGGCCCTACTTACCTCCACACTCTAGCGTAGGGAGTGAACCAGTCTATAAAGTACTGCTACAATAACCTTGATATTTCTCTAAAGGATTATTATGTAAAGAGAGTATAATTGGGTGAAAAACTGGGTGTTTCAGGACAGAGCACCTATTTACACAACTCTAGGGAAGTGTTCATGCCCCGGAGGTGAGGAGCCCAGCGGACCTGCTCCTTGATAGGGATGATGCTTAACCTGCCTGCAGCATTTCAGCCAGAGCAGCTGTCCCAGCTGGTGTCAGTTTGGGTTGTTTGGTGTCTGTGTCATAGTGGCTGCTAGACATTTTGGGCAGCACCCTGGCTTCAAGGCTGCAGTAGCATGTAGGCGAAGCCAACAACAGGTAAACCTGAGCTTCCAGATGCTAGTGTGCCCGCTTTCCCTGTTCTCTCCTGTACTCTGAAAGGCAGCGAAAGCCCGGGAAGTGGGGGGGCTCAGAACCTGCCTCGAGTGGGCTTAATGAGCAGCCTTTCCATAGAAACCCGTCCGCAGAACCGCAGTGGGAACCGTTGCATCCCGTTCTGCAACTCCGCGCTGAGAGTGGTAACAGGGCTTGGGGGAGATCAGAGGGAGAACCAGGAGGGGACGGTGGGGTCTGTAGGCATAGCCCCTGATGCAGGAGTGCCTGAGCAGCCCGCGGCCAGTACAAATGTCCCCTTACCTGGACGGTCTCCGTCACTCACCTCCTTGCCCCTTTCAGTCCTGCTGACATGCTCGTAGTCACAGATAGCAAAGGCGGCTAGATAAGTGGGCATATGGGGCGTGGTGTGAAAGGTAGTAACAGTCCACTTGCTTCCATTCACATCTTCTTTCTCAGACTGACCTAGAGAAATTGATTTTAGTCCAAATCACTGTAAATAAGCAATAATAAGCACAATTATCTACCTTTGAAATAATTCATCAAGTCGACTGTCACTCAGCTATTTCTTCCCAACTCCTCCCCAGAGTGTAGCAGTTTGGACTTGTCTACCCCCAAGCTATCAAAAACATATTAGGAAGGCCTAAGGACAGTATCTCGGTCCTGAATTAGCACTTTGAATGACACGGTCTGGATGGAGGGCAAATCTACGGGCACTGTAAACTAGACCCATGAGCTACCTCCTCTCTTTCCCATTCACGACTGTTTCCTAGTCCAGCCCATCTCTCTCAGCCCTTAATCTAGAGTTTCCCAGGCCCATAGTAGGTCAACAAGGTACAATTCTGCCATTCTCAGGTTTCGGGCAGGACTGCAGTGGAGTCACACTGTGGGTTTTAAACCTGAAATCACAAACTCAAACGCCTGTGAGGGCCGGGTACTTGATGTGAACGGGCTGGTTTACGCTAACAGCGAGTGGTGGGGACCACGGCAGGCAGGGGCATGGGCTTGGTCTGAAGGAGGTAGCCCCTTCTCAGCGGCAACTATCACTGGCACCTTGGAAGTGCAGGGCCAGTGTTGTTAGATGTTCTGAGTTTCAAAAAAAAAAGTAAGAGTTTTTATTTTTATGAGGAATCTCTGAATTAAAAGAAATTGGATGCCAATTCAATCAAAAGAAAAAACTACTGTGAGCCAAAAACAAAACAAAAAAACCAAACCAAACCAAACCCACATCTATGTACCAGATTCAGACCAAGTTCACTAGCTTGTTATCACTAATGATCAATAGTTGAAGCCCAAATTAACGGGCAGACAGGCTGCCAATGTATGAGAACAGTGTAGTGTCCTCAGCTCCTAATACAAACAGAATCAGGATTTACCATCACCAAGATGTGGGTGCTGATGCATATCCCATGTGACTGCCCTCCCTGGTTATAATATACTACAATCATAACACACTCTCAACACATTGACCAGAAAATCTACTGATATAAAATCTATTACAGAGTTAAATATATATACACATATATAATTCATATAAAAACATATAAATATATAATTAAACATATAATTATATAATATATAACATTATATATACATATGTATATGTGTATATATAATTATATTTTATATATATATACACATATACATATATGTACATGTATACATACACAACGATAGGAAACATTACTTACCTAGCTTTGGCATGTTGGAAAGGGCCACATAACTTGGATGATGAATAACTGTAATATTAAAAGTTGCCTTCAGAGCTGGCTCATCAAAACAAGGGAAAACATTCCTGGCAAATGTTGGTTCCATCTGAGATGCTAAGAGGGCCCTGAAATACATTTTTGGGAAAAATCTATTTTTATTTCAAACCAGAAGAAGCAAAAAAATATATATATTGAGGGACTATGGCTTATAATTGTCTTCAGGAAGGAGCTGTAATGTTTTCCCCTCATCTTCCTCACTGCCCTCCCCATAATACAAACACACTCCAGTCCTCACTGTCCCTGAGAATTCCTGTAAGACCTAAAATACAAAAGAACTCTTTAATTTTCAACTGCAAAATAACATTTACTTCATTACATCATGTGCCTTTAAAACCGTTTACAAACAAAATAGGAACAAATATAACAAACATGCAATGCCAGGCTTTTGAGAACCAAGGATTTTTTAAAACTAGGATTACTTCTTTGGGGATGGGCTATTGCTTTCATCCTCCATCAAAGTGCAAGTCAAAAGAAGAATGTATGTTTTTTATCTTTTTCTCACATGTTCCTCTTTTTCCTGGTTGAAAACTTTAAAAAGTTTTATTTTGCATATCCTTGGGGCTAAACAATATGGACACATCCCAACTGAACAAAACAATTTTCATTTACATGTGGATGGATTTATTGAATCCCTACTGCTCCTTCCTCCATCTCCAAGGAAAAATACAAAAGGTGACACGATCCCACAATGCACTGGTGATTTATAGGGAAAAGCTTAGGGACAAGAGTACCCTGAGCAAACAAGATTTCCAGGTTTATCCTCTGTAAACACTGCCTGAGTCTGACAAGAGCATGGGTCCTATCAAACAACTTTCTCCTCCAAAGAAACCTGCAGTCTCATTATCCCATTTTCCAAGACTCTGTGACCTGGGAACTGCTTTTAGATGACAATTGTGGATGATAAATTCCTTTTTTTCTCCGAAGGTGCTGAGACTTAATGTCTCTCATGCATTTACCCCAGCTCAGGCCCAGTCCTTAGATAAATAAAAGGAGAATTCAACACAGATATCTTGAGAGCACTGTCTATCCATTATTCACCTCTGTAAATCCCTCCTCCACCATGATAAGGGCCCTGCTCACATAAAACTTCACACAGCTTTAGGAAGAGCACACACAACAGGAGGCATGTTCAAAAGCATTTCACAGTCAGCTAGTTTGATGTGCTCAAAACCTCACTGTGACAAAACCGTAATTTTCAACAAGCGTATTTTGCTTTATTGGCTTTTCCCTACTTTATTCTACTCTTGCTTTCTTGGCTGAAAGGGGGCTTGTGGGCTCTGACAAGCAGCCACTTTGGCTGCAAGACTCTGCTCCATCCACCGCTGGCTGAGCAACCCTGAACTAGTCACGTAGTCTTGCTGAGCCCGTTTCCCCATCTAGAAAAAAATGACACTAGCTATGTTTCATCGCTGGATGAGCTTTTATATTATTAGTAACTACATGTAGCAATAAATGACCTGTGAATTCGCCTATATTCCTTCCAATCTCACAGATTATTCTTGATATAGATGAACTACAGAAGAATTCAAGGAAGAATAAGTTACAGAGTAAGGGTGGAGGGTTGGAAATTACAAATGCATTTAAAAAGGTTCCATCACTTTGCTGTACAGCAGAAATTAAACACAACATTGTAAAAAAAAAAAAGTTTCCAGAGATCACAGGTGGCCACAAGCTGAATATGAACCACATTTGTCTCCCCAATTGATTTTAAACTATGAGAAATTAGGGGTTATGTATTTTTTCTTCTGTATCATTTAAAATACTTGGCTAAAATATGGGTTCATGGCAAATAAGTATTTTCTCAGCCGTGGAGGCACTATAAAGTAAAGGAAGCTTGATGTTAGTATATACAGAAGAACATGAAGTATTTTGCAGAGTTTGCCACCTTGGCATTTGTTTGTTTTGTAGTATTGGTTGGTATCTTTTAAAGGGATGGGATAAAGTACAGAAGATTCAAGCAATTGACAATACAGTGAAAAGAAAGATGAGCAGGGAACTCAGCAACCTGAGTAGTTGCTCAGGATCTGCAGTGTAAACATAGTGGTGTAACTTTGGGAAAGTTGCGTAAACTCTTTGGACATCCATTTCTATAAAATGCAGGATGGGACTAGATGATCTCTAAGTCCACTTAGAGCTCTAAAACTGATTCCAACAGAGATAAAGGCTCCAACAGGATGGAGAAAAGAGCCCTTGAGGTGGCCATGACTGAGTCATCTAGGATGAAGAGAAATAGTCCCCTTGGGAGTTTTCATACCTGGCCTTCAGCAGATCTGTGAGCCTCCTGAAATCGCAGGGACACTTTGTACAAATGGTGATCTGTTAGCATGAAAAGTGCAATGTAAAGTGAAAAAGTGCATTCAAGTATATAATACATGCTTATATATTTGGAAAGCCAACACATGCCTGTTGTTTTTGTAATGGAAACTATAGAAAGTACAGCTTGATGACATCTCTGCTGCCATAACTCCCCAAAGCATGTGACTCTCAAGGAGGTGGCAAGGTGGGGAGGAGGGAGAAAATCAGCCTCTTCGAGGAGGTGGGAAACTTTCATGCTCACCAAAGGTGCAGGTTTAAAAAGGCGAGGAGACACCAGCTTAGGGAGTCACTGCTTTAACAAATGAAGCAACAAGCAAGTCCTTCCAATTCCATGATTAAGGTCTCCAGAGAAGTGAAATGAAAGAAACACTTGGCTTTTACTCAACTATTTCCCTCCCTGGTGTTATACAAGCAAACAAAAAGGGAAAAATCCCTACAACACACAGCCTTTCTGGCTCTCAATCTTAACTCCAAAGGTCAGGGCCAGCCGGCAGCACACACAATCTGGTTATGCCACATCTGGACCCAAGGCTGATATTTATTTCCCTTCTCTCTCTGCTTTGGACTCAAGCAACCCTGTAAGGATATCCTTCCTCCCTTCAAACCTCACAGAAACATGTTATTATGGTGCCTATGAAGTCTGGGTTTAGAGTGGTCAGCCGGTGAGGGAGTTCATTTGGGAGAATTTGTCTCCTAGTGGCTTGCTATTGCAAAGCCACTTTCCTGCCCTCTTGTACAGCAAGAGAATGGTGGGCTCACCACTTTCTTATGCTGGAAAAGGTCTTAGCAGGCAAGACACGTGATGCCCTTGGGGATCCATCTACTACCACATAAAAAATATTCATTCAGTACAGTATTTCATTCCAAATTATTTTATGAACTCCATACGCCTACAGCTCTAGTTAAGAAGTGCTAAATAACATAGCTGGTCAAGGATTAAGTAAGACTCTTTAGAGAGTTGTCTGCCCTGATTTTTTTTTTAACACAGTAACAACACTCAGATATCAAAATGTTTAGTAAAGACGGACGTTACACCACTGGATTGGCCCGTGAATCATGTTTGTTTATTACTTGTGTAATATGATCTTAAAACTGAAGTTTCCACCAGATGACAAAACATAATAGATGTAAAATTCCAAACAAAGGTGCCAGACCATGTTATGAAGATTTTGAAAGTAAATGGCCTCAAGAACCTTCAAGCCACTCTTGGGTTTCTCAGCTACATCGAGGACATAGAAGAAGGGTCAGAGAACGTAGATAAAAGAGATCAGAGGAGAGATTCCTTGGTGGGGAGGGACATTATGTTGCCATGTCCTCCTGCACCCAGGGAGTTGGGAGGAGGTGCAACCCTCTAAACCTGAGACAGGGGGAGAAAATCCCTCACAGAGCAGTGGAAGTGTTTCCTAAGGCTGAGGGACTTGGAGGCTGTACCCAATTCACTCCTGAGAAAGCTGAAATTGACACTGGCTGGAGTTGGACTCCTATCAGGTGGGAATCTATACTGACTGTTTTGGAGCCAGAACCAGGAGAGTGCTGCTGCCTTGGGACCCACATCAGTCCGAGGCAAGGGACGTATGAGTGTTCCTTGGAAAAGCCGTGGGCCCTGAGACAGAATCTTAGATTCTGTCCAATAGAGCCACCTGGAGGAGCTTGGAGATGCACTACTGTGTGTCTAGGGGCCGAGGAAGGAGTTAAAAGTGACAATCAGAACAGAGAAATAAGAGAAGCAACCTTCAGGGACAAGAGAATTGTAGGAGAAAGAGAAACAGTGAGAAAGCTCTGAGGAGTCCAAGAAAATGACATCTCAAGGGAAAAAGGCATCTGCTAGACCAGAGTGAGACCAAGCAATGAGAGTACTGGTTCAAATAAGAGCTTCCCTGTGTGTTGCCTCTCCCTCTCTCCACTAGTCCCACTGGACCTGGTAGGGTTTAAATAACAGCTCAATATGGAAGGGGAGGACTAGAAATAGGAGGCAGAGAGATGGAAAGACCACTACCCTCTATGTCACTGCAGGCTTCTATCCTTAAGTCAGCCCAAGCTCGGAGAAGTGAGGTTGGAGAGAGGAAAAGGGAGATTTAACAGCAACTTAAGTTCAAAGTTTTGAGTATCACCCAGGACTGGATTTCCTAAGTTTTTTGCATCTGGATAATGTTTGTAACTTAGTGACCGTAGATCATCTATTACCTAAGAATTAGCAGGAAATTATGGGTTGCTAGAGTATACATGCAGGAGCAAGAGCTATTATCCCAGAGACTAAATTGTAAAAGGACAGTGGGAGAAAAATGATTGCATTTTTACTGAATTATGAGGTGTGGTATTTCAATATGCTAGTTACACTTGTTTTCAAAAGATACAGGATCTAAACCTCTCATGAGCAAACCATCTCCCAGAGAAAACTGCTCAGCCACATAAAATGTGTGGGTTCAACAGCTCTATAAGGTAATGAACTGACCTCTTTTCTCTGTGACACCAGCGATATCATGTGCTTGGCACTTGAGTTCACTGACCTTGTTTTGAGACTTCTAAATTCTTTCCTAATATTACTCAAATTTCTCTCTTGTGTGTCATACCCTGAGGACTGTGCCAGATTTCCTGCATAAACAGCAACTGGAAGGGAGTCTTTTTAAATTCACTGCTCACTCTTTGGACACCTGCACAAAATGATTGACCTTGATCATGCTCTTTCCACCTTAATTTGTCCCAAATAAAGATCTTAATTTTCTTCAGGCATTTGACACTAACAAGCCGCTCCCACCTCTTGATTTTTCTATTTTCATTTCTCTAAATACTACCGTATTTTTTCTTATCTTTTAAAAAGGAAATGGGGTGATCAGAAATGCAAGTATTCCTAAAGGATACTGCACAAGAATAGGATTCATACATTCGCTCTCTCTTTTTTTTCTTAAATTTCGGTTGGTTTTTATTTTATTTTAATTTAATTTTGTTTTTACACAGCAGGTTCTTATTACTTATCTGTTTTATACATGTTAGTGTATATACGTCAATCCCAATCTCTCAATTCATCCCACCACCACCACCAACGACCCCCCACTTTCCCCCCTTGGTGTCCATACATTTGTTCTCTACATCTGTGTCTCTATTTCTGCCTTGCAAACTGGTTCATCTTTCTAGATTCCACATATATGCGTTAATATGTGATATTTGTTTTTCTCTTTCTGACTTACTTCACTCTGTATGACAGTCTCTAGGTCCATCCACTTCTCTGCAAATGACCCAATTTTGCTCCTTTTTATGGCTGAGTAATATTCCATTGTATATATGTACCACATCTTCTTTATCCATTCATCTGTCGATGGGCATTTAGGTTGCTTCCATGACCTGGCTATTGTAAATTGTGCTGCAATGAACATTGGGGTGCATGTGTCTTTTTGAATTATGGTTTTCTCTGGGTATATGCCCAATAGTGGGATTGCTGGATCATATGGTAATTCTATTTTTAGTTTTTTAAGGAACCTCCATACTGTTCTCCATAGTGGCTGTATCAATTTACATTCCCACCAACAGTGAAAGAAGGTTTCCTTTTCTCCATACCCTCTCCAGCATTTGTTGTTTGTAAATATTCTGATGATGCCCATTCTAATTGGTGTGAGGTGATACCTCATTGTAGTTTTCATTTGCATTTCTCTAATAATTAGTGATGTTGAACAGCTTTTCATGTGCCTCTTGGCCATCTGTATGTCTTCTTTGGAGAAATATTTATTTAGGTCTTCTGCCCATTTTTGGATTGGGTTGTTTGTTTTTTTTGATATTGAGCTGCATGAGGTGCTTGTACATTTTGGAGACTAATCCTTTGTCAGTTGCTTCGTTTGCAAATATTCTCTCCCATTCTGAGGGTTATCTTTTCATCTTGTTTATGGTTTCCTTTGCTGTGCAAAAGCTTTTAAGTTTTATTAGGTCCCGTTTGTTTATTTTCATTTTTATTTCCGCCACTCTAGGAGGTGGGTCAAAAAAGATCTTGCTGTGATTTATGTCAAAGACTGTTCTGCCTATGTTGTACTCTAAGAGTTTTATAGTGTCCGGGCTTATATTTAGGTCTTTAATCCATTTTGAGTTTATTTTTGTGTATGGTGTTAGGAAGTGTTCAAATTTCATTCTTTTACATGTGTCTGTCCAGTTTTCCCAGCATAACTTATTGAAGAGACTGTCTTTTCTCCATTGTATATCCTTGCCTTCTTTGTCATAGACTAGTTGACCATAGATGTGTGGGTTTATCTCTGGGCTTTCTATCCTATTCCATTGATTTATATTTCTGTTTTGGTGCCAGTACCATATTGTCTTGATGACTGTAGCTTTGTAGTATAGTCTGAAGTCAGGGAGTCTGATTTCTCCAGCTCCATTTTTTTTCCCCCTCAAGATTTCTTTTGCTATTCGGGGCCTTTTGTGTCTCCATACAAATTTTAAGATTTTTTGTTCTAGTTCTGCAAAAAATGCCATTGGTAATTTGATAGGGATTGCGTTGAATCTGTAGATTGCTTTGGGTAGTATAGTCATTTTCACAATATTGAGTCTTCCAATTCAAGAACATGGTATATTCTCTATCTGTTTGTATCATCGTTGATTTCTTTCATCAGTGTCTTATAGTTTTCTGAGTACAGGTCCTTTACCTCCTTAGGTAGGTTTATTCCTACATATTTTACTCTTTTTGTTGCAATGGTGAATGGGATTGTTTCCTTAATTTCTCTTTTGGATCCTTCACTGTTAGTGTATAGGAATGCAAGAGATTTCTGTGCATTAATTCTGTATCCTGCAACTTTACCAAATTCATTGATAAGTTCTAGTAGTTTTCTGGTGGCTACTTTAGGATTCTGTCTATATAGTATCATGTCATCAGCAAACAGTGCCAGTTTTACTTCTTCTTTTCCAATTTGGATTCCTTTTATTTCTTTCTCTTCTCTGATTGCTGTGGCTAGGACTTCCATAACTATGTGGAATAAGAGTGGCTAGAGTGGATATCCTTGTCTTGTTCCTGATCTGAGAGGAAATGCTTTCAGTTTTTCACCATTGAGAATGATGTTTGCAGTGGGTTTGTCATATATGGCCTTTATTATGTTGAGGTAGGTTCCCTCTATGCACACTTTCTGAAGAGTTTTGACCATAAATGGGTGTTGAATTTTTTCAAAAGCTTTTTCTGCATCTGTTGAGATGATCATATGGTTTTTATTCTTCAATTTGTTAATATGGTATATTACATCAACTGATTTGTGTATATTGAAGAATCCTTGCATCCCTAGGATAAATCCCACTTGATCATGGTGTATGATCCTTTTAATGTGTTGTTGGATTATGTTTGCTAGTATTTTATTGAGGATTTTTGCATCTATATTCATCAGTGATATTGGTCTGTAATTTTCTTTTTTTGTAGTATCTTTGTCTGGTTTTGGTATCAGGGTGATGGTGGCCTCATAGAATGAGTTTGGGAGTGTTCCTTCCTCTGCAATTTTCTGGAAGAGTTTGAGAAGGATGGGTGTTAGCTCTTCTCTAAATGTTTCATAGAATTCACCTGTGAAGCCATCTGGTCCTGGGCTTTTGTTTGTTGGAAGATTTTTAATCACATTTTCAATTTCATTACTTGTGATTGGTCTGTTCATATTTTCTATTTCTTCCTGGTTCAGTCTTGGAAGGTTATACCTTTCTAAGAATTTGTCCATTTCTTCCAGGTTGTCCATTTTATTGGCATAGAGTTTTTTGTAGTAGTCTCTTTGGGTGCTTTGTATTTCTGCGGTGTCCGTTGTAACTTTTCCTTTTTCATTTCTAATTCTATTGACTTGAGTCCTCTCCCTCTTTTTCTTGATGAGTCCGGCTAATGGTTTATCAATTTTGTTTATCTTCTCAAAGAACAAGCATTTAGTTTTATTGATCTTTGCTATTGTTTTGTTTCTATTTCATTTATTTCTGCTCTGATCTTTATTATTTCTTTCCTTCTACTAACTTTGGGTTTTGTTTGTTCCTCTTTCTCTAGTTCATTTAGGTGTAAAGTTAGATTTTTTTATTTGAGATTTTTCTTGTTTTTTGAGGTAGGATTGTATTGCTATAAACTTCCCTCTTAGAACTGCTTTTGCTGCATCCCATAGGTTTTGGGTCATCGTGTTTTCATTATCATTTGTCTCTAGGTATTTTTTGATTTCCTCTTTGATTTCTTCAATGATCTCTCGGTTATTTAGTAACATATTGTTTAGCCTCCACATGTTTGTGTTTTTTACATTTTTTTCCCTGTAATTGATTTCTAATCTCATAGCGTTGTGGTCTGAAAAGATGCTTGATAAGATTTCAATTTTCTTAAATTTAACAAGGCTTGATTTGTGACCCAAGATATGATCTATCCTGGAGAATGTTCTGTGTGCACTTGAGAAGAAAGTGTAATCTGCTGTTTTCGGATGGAATATCCTACAAATGTCAATTAAATCCATCTGTCTATTGTGTTATTTAAAGCTCGTGTTTCCTTATTTATTTTCTGTCTGGATACTCTGTCCATTGGCGTAAGTGAGGTGTTAAAATTCCCCGCTATTATTGTGTTACTGTCAATTTCCTCTTTTACAGCTGTTAGCATTTGCCTTATGTATTAAGGTGCTCCTATGTTGGGTGCATATATATTTATAATTGTTATATCTTCTTCTTGGATTGATCCCTTGATCATTATGTAGTGTCCTTCTTTGTCTCTTGTAATAGTCTTTACTTTAAAGTCTATTTTATCTGATATGAGAATTGCTACTCCAGCTTTCTTTTGATTTCTATTTGCATGGACTATATTTTTCCATCCCCTCAGTTTCAGTCTGTATGTGTCCCTAGGTCTGAAGTGGCTCTTTTGTAGACAGCATATATGTGGGTCTTGTTTTTGTGTCCATTCAGCCAGTCTACGTCTTTTGGTTGGAGCATTTAATCCATTCACATTTAAGGTAATTATTGATATGTATGTTCCTATTACCATTTTCTTAATTGTTTTGGGTTTGTTTCTCTAGGTCCTTTTCTTCTCTTGTGTTTCCCACTTAGAGAAGTTCCTTTAGCATTTGTTGTACAGCTGGTTTGCTGGTGCTGAATTCTCTTAGCTTTTGCTTGTCTGTAAAGCTTTTGATTTCTCCATCAAGTCTGAATGAGATCCTTGGTAGGTAGAGTAATCTTGATTGAAGGTTCTTCCTTGTCATCACTTTAAATGTATCATGCCAGTCCCATCTGGCTTGTAAAGTTTTTGCTGATAAATCAGCTGTTAACCTTATGGGAGTTCCCTTGTATGTTATTTGTCATTATTTTTCCCTTTTGCTTTTAATAATTTTTCTTTGTCTTTAATTTTTGTCAATTTGATTACTATGTGTCTCAGTGTGTTTCTCCTTGGATTTATCCTGCCTGGGACTCTCTGCCTTTCCTAGACTTGGGTGGCTGTTTCCTTTCCCATGTTAGGGAAGTTTTCAACTATAATCTCTTCAAATATTTTCTTGCGTCTTTTCTCTCTCTCTTCTCCTTCTGGGACCCCTATAATGTGAATGTTGTTATGTTTAATATTGTCCCAGAGGTCTCTTAGGCTGTCTTCATTTCCTTTCATTCTTTTTTCATTATTCTGTTCCACAGCAGTGAATTCCACCATTCTGTCTTCCAGGTCACTTATCTGTTCTTCTGCCTCAGTTATTCTGCTTTTGATTCCTTCTAGTGCATTTTTCATTTCAGTTATTGTATTGTTCATCTCTGTTTGTTTGTTCTTTAATTCTCTAGGTGTTTGTTCTTTAATTCTTCTAGGTCTTTGTTAAACATTTCTTGCAACTTCTAGATCTTTGCCTCTATTCTTTTTCCAAGGTCCTGGATCATCTTCACTATCATTACTCTGAATTCTTTTTCTGGAAGGTTGCTTATCTCCACTTCATTTAATTGTTTTTCTGGGGTCTTATCTTTTTTTTTTTTTTTTTGCAGTCTTTTTTTGCAGAGGACACTGTTGTGTCCTCTCCCATTGTGGAGCACAGTCTCCAGACGCACAGGCTCAGCGGCCATGGCTCACGGGTCTAGCTGCTCCGTGGCATGTGGGATCCTCCCATACCAGGGCATGAACCCGTGTCCCCTGCATTGGCAGGTGGACTCTCAACCATTGCACCACCAGGGAAGCCCCTGTGGTCTTATCTTGTTTCTTCATCTGGTACATAGCCCTCTGCCTTTTCATTTTGTCTATCTTTCTGTGAATGTGGTTTTCGTTCCACATTCTGCAGGATTGTAGTTCTTCTTGTTTCTGTTGTCTGCTCTCTCATACATTCTCTCTTTCATTGAATTTCAAAATTGGAAGAGACCTTGGAGAGTTCCACCATCTTAGTTTACAGATGGGGAAGCTGACACCCAGGAAATTTATGCAACTGATTTGATAACTAGTAAGTGGTAGGGGTGGTACCAGAACCAGGGCTCCAGCTCCCAAGCCCAGGGTCTTTTCCATGCACTGCCTGCTTGAAGTATATAATGTCACAAATACTAAAATTAGAGTAAGATATCATTAAGATGACTGAGGATTAACTTCATAATTAATAGCATTACCGAGAGATGATAAGACTTCTATTTCCAGCATAAGGAAGCAGCAAAGGCTAGAATTAGCCTTCTGCTGAAAACAACTAAAAAACCTGATGAAATATATGAAACAACTGATTTCAGACATTGGATAACAGGACGCACAGGACTGTGATTCCCAAGAGAAGAGAAACAAAGAAGTGAAACTCTACAATCACCTTGTCTTTCTATCTGGAAGTGATTTCTAAACTGCAGCACAGGGAAGGAGAACTGAAACAGAGTTCAGTTGTCCCACTAAGTTGAGGAGGCAGAGATGGATGCTCACGGAGACCTAGATAGCTAGAATTTGCAGGGTAGACTATAAAGGAGGAGTAGGTATGCAGAGAAAGACACCCAGAAATCTGCATAGAATCCCCCTCGAGTCTTTGGTCAAATAGTAATCTGCACTTCAGAAGGTCAAGCAAAGAAAATCTGTCAGGGAAAGAACAGCTACCAGGGAGGGGAAAGCTGAACAATTCCCAGAGTTCACATAGTGCTAGGAGTTGTTCAAGCTCCCACAAACCAGAGTATAGACATCTCCAGAATATTTGGATTTTTCAACAGAGACCAGAAGGGTAATGCCTGCGTAGTGAACTAAAGTAGCCCTAGAGTAAAGGCGACTTTAGATCCACTCTAAAAGTGCTTAAACACAAGACTCAAGAGATCAAACAAGGATCAAAAGGATCACCAAAGGATCACATAAATTTATGTGCCTATTCAAAAAAAGGCCATCATTCGTTAAAGCAATATAACAAAATGCAGCATTCAGCAACATAAAATTTAAAATATCAGGGGTTCAATTAAAAAAATGAGAAAATGCACAAATATGGAAATAAAATAGAACAGTTCTAAGTAACCCATGAGTCAAAGAAGAAATCAAAAGGGAAATTAGAAAGTATTTTCAACTGAATGAAAATGAAAAAGCAACATAACATCATCTGTGGCATGTCACTAAAGCAGTAGTTAGTGGAAAATTTATAGCATTAAATGCCTATATTGGAGGAGAAAGAAGATCTTAAATCAATGACCTTGCACCCACCTTAAGAAAACAGAATAAGAAAAGGAAATGAAGCCCAAAGCAAAAAAAGGAAATAATAAAGATTAATGCATGAAGTATTGAAATAAAAAACAGAAAAATAGAGGAAATGTATGAAATAAAAAACTGGTTCTACAAGAAGATTAATAAAGTAGATAAATCTCTAGACAGACAGGTCAAAGTTATCGACTATCAGAAGTGGAAGAGACTTTACAGAGCTCCACTCTCTTAATTTACAGATGTAAAAGCTGAAGCCCTGGGAGTTTATGCAACTGGTTAGACAACTAGTAAGGGACAGGAGTGGTAACAGAACCAGGGCTCCAGCTCCCCAAAGAGAGAAGACACAAATGACCAATATCAGGAAAGAAACAGGTGACATCACTACAGATTCTACAGATATTAAAATAACAAGAGGAAAGGAATATTTTGAACAACTTTATACTTATAAATTTGGCAACTTTGATTAGATGGACAAATTCCTTGAAAGACTTAAACTACCAAAGCTCACTCATAAAGAGATAGATAACCTGAATAGTCCTATATCTATTAAGGAAGCTTATTTTGTAGTTAAAAACCATCTCACAAAGAAGCTCCGAGCCCAGGTGGCTTCATTGGTGAAACTCAACCAAGCATTTAAGGAAGAAATAATACTAATTCTACATAAATATTTCCAGAAAATTAAAGAAGGAATACCTCCAAATTTATTATTTGAAGCCAGTGTTACTCTGATACTAAAACCAGACAAAGACATTGCAAGATAAAAGCAAAACAAAACAAAAAGCCACAAGTCTATATGTCTCATGAACATAGATGCAAAAATTATAAACAAAACTTTAGTGAGTTGAATGCAACAAAATATAAAAGGATAATACATCAAGACCAAGTGGAATTTATCATGGCAATGCAAACTTAGTTTAATATTAGAAAGTCAATCAGTATAATTTGCCATAGTAACAAATTAAAAAAGAAAAATCATATGATTATCACAGAAGAGCAAATCTCATACAGAGGAACAAAAATTAAAATCCCTAGACTTCTCTTCAGAAATTATTCAAGCCATAAGTCAATGAAATAACATCCTTAAACTGCTGAAATTAAAAACAAAACCCCACCAATCTAGAATTCTATACTGAGCAAAAATATCTTTCAAAAATGAAGGAAAAATAAAAATTTTCAGACAGACAAAAACTGAGAATTTATCACCAGTAGACCTGAACTTGAAGAAATGTTAAAGTCTTTCAGGTGAAAGAAAATAATATAACATGGAAACTTAGATGTACACAAAGGAATGAAGAGCCCTGGAGATGGTATATATGTAAGTAAATAAAAATTTTTTCTCTTGTAAAAATTTATCTTAAAGTAATTAATTGTTTAAAGGAAGAACAATAACAGTATATGGTAGGGTTAATAACCTATGTAAAAGTAAGATGTGTAGCAGCTGTAGCACAAAGGATAGGAGGGGGAAAACAGAAACATGTTCTTCTAAGATTTATATATTATATGTAAAGTGGGTATAGTTCCATTTGAATGTAGTCTGTGATAAGTTGGGACACATATTGTAAACCTTAGAGCAATCCTCCTGCTCTCCTTCTCACCTCACCACACACAAAAAGACATAGCTAATTAGCCAAGTTAATATTAAATGGAATATTAAAAACTACTCATTCCAAAAGAAGAGAAAAATAAAATAAAAAACAGTTTAGACAATAGAGAGCAAATAGCAAGATGGTAGATTTGAATCCAATCAACTCAATAACTACATCAAATGTAAATAGTCTAAACACCCCAACTAAAGGGCAGAGATTGTCAGACTGTAAGACCTAACACTATGTTTCAATAAGAAATTCACTTTTATTATCAAGACACATATAGATTAAAAGTAAAAGTTAAGAAAAGATACATCATGTAAATAGTAATCATAAGAAAGCTGGAACAGGAATATGGAGAGAAGGTCACTGGTACAGAGCATGGCCTGTGTAGGGCACATTCTCTCAAAAGTGCTATGAGAAGGTTAAGCAAGGGTTTCCATTTCTAATGTAGATTTGACCTTCAGACTTTTCAAACAAAGGGAAGACGTTTTCTTCACAGTGAACTTAAAAGATCTCATTTGTTAAAAACAAGACAACAGGCCCAAAATGGAGTCATTGGTACTATGCCCCACATCACCAAACTGAGACTTGATACTTAATTACAGTTTCCCCTTCTCCCAGGAATGGAATCTTAAACAACTCAACCTGGAATTACCTAGTCAGCACTAGTGAGGTTATATGTCTGATAGACCACAGTCACCCCTAAAGAAAGGTGACCTTGCCCTGAACAATCAGTCTTTGCTAGTATGACTTCCTTGTCCTGCCCCCTTCTGCCTATAAAAGTCTTTCATTTTGTACAGCTCCTGGGAGCACCTTTCTATTTGCTAGATGGGATGCTGCCTGATTTATGCATCACTGAATACATGTACTCAGTTGAATTTTGTTTTTTTAACACAGTCTAAACCCTCTCAATCGACTTATGCCAACAAGAAAAAGAGGTGCCTCTAGTACTGTCATTTTTTTTTTTAACAACTTTACTGGAGTATAATTGATTTACAATGGTGTGTTACTTTCTGCTATATAACAAAATGAATCAGCTATATGTATACATATATCCCCATATCCCCTCCCTCTTGCATCTCCCTCCCACCCTTCCTCTCCCACCCTTCTAGGTGGTCACAAAGCACAGCTGATCACCCTGTGCTATGCTGCTGCTTCCCACTAGCTATCTATTTTACATTTCGTAGTGTATATATGTTAATGCTACTCTCTCACTTCGTCCCAGCTTACCCTTCCCCCCTCCCCAGGTCCTCAAGTCCATTCTCTACATCTGCATCTTTATTCCTGTCCTGCCCCTATGCTCATCAGAACGATTTTTCTTTTTAAGATTCCATATATACTTGTTAGCATACGGTATTTGTTTTTCTCTTTCTGACTTATTTCACTCTGTATGACAGACTCTAGGTCCATCCACCTCACTACAAATAACTCTTCTTATGGCTGAGTAATATTCCATTGTATATATGTGCCACATATTCTTTATCCATTCATCTGTCGATGGACACTTAGGTTGCTTCCATGTCCTGGCTATTGTAAATAGTGCTGCAATGAACATTGTGGTACATGTCTCTTTTTGAACTACGGTTTTCTCAGGGGATATGTAGTGGGATTGCTGAGTCATATGGTAGTTCTATTTTTAGTTTTTTAGGGAACCTCCATACTGTTCTCCATAGTGGCTGTATCAATTTATATTCCCACCAACAGTGCAAGAGGGTTCCCTTTTCTCCACACCCTCTCGAGCATTTATTGTTTGTAGATTTTTTGATGATGGCCATTCTGACTGGTGTGAGGTGATACCTCATTGTAGTTTTGATTTCCATTTCTCTAATGATTAGTGATGTTGAGCATCCTTTCATGTGTTTGTTGGCAATCTGTGTATCTTCTTTGGAGAAATGTCTATTTATGTCTTCTGCCCATTTTTGGATTGGGTTGTTTTTTTGATATTGAGCTGCATGAGCAGCTTGTATATTTTGGAGATTAATCCTTTGTCAGTTACTTTGTTTGCAAATGTTTTCTCACATTCTGAGGGCCGTCTTTTCATCTTGCTTGTGGTTTCCTTTGCTGTGCAAAAGCTTTGAAGTTTCATTAGGTCCCATTTGTTTATTTTTGTTTTTATTTCCATTTCTCTAGGAGGTGGGTCAATAAGGATCTTGCTGTGATTTATGTCACAGAGTGTTCTGCCTATGTTTTCCTGTAAGAGTTTTATAGTGTCTGGCCTTACATTTAGGTCTTTAATCCATTTTGAGTTTATTTTTGTGTGTGGTTTTAGGAAGTGTTCTAATTTCCTTGTTTTACATGTAGCTGTCTAGTTTTCCTAGCACCACTTATTGAAGAGGCTGTCTTTTCTCCATTGTATATTCTTGCCTCCTTTATCAAAGATAAGGTGACCCTATGTGCATGGGTTTATCTCTGG
This sequence comes from Aethalodelphis obliquidens, assembly GCF_003676395.1. Lineage (NCBI taxonomy): Eukaryota > Metazoa > Chordata > Mammalia > Artiodactyla > Delphinidae > Aethalodelphis > Aethalodelphis obliquidens. Next base: position 22,543,206 of record NW_020837948.1, read on the forward strand.
GCTTTCTATCCTGTTTCATTGATCTATATTTCTGTTTTTGTGCCAGTACCATACCATCTTGATGACTGTAGCTTTGTAGTATAGTCTGAAGTCAGGGAGCCTGATTACTCCAGCTCCGTTTTTCGTTCTCAAGATTGCTTTGGCTATTTGGGGTCTGTTGTGTTTCCATACAAATTGTGAAATTTTTTGTTCCAGTTCTGTGAAAAATGCCATTGCTAGTTTGATAGGGATTGCTTTGGATCTGTAGATTGCTTTAGGTAGTATAGCCATTTTCACAATCTTGATTCTTCCAATCCAAGAACACGGTATATCTCTCCATCTGTTTGTATCATCTTCAATTTCTTTCATCAGTGTCTTATAGTTTTCTACATACAGGTCTTTTGTCTCCTTAGGTAGGTTTATTCCTAGGTATTTTATTCTTTTTGTTGCAACGGTAAATGGGAGTGTTTCCTTAATTTCTCTTTCAGATTTTTCGTCGTTAGTGTATAGGAATGCAAGAGATTTCTGTGTGTTAATTTTGTATCCTGCTACTTTATCAAATTTATTGATTAGCTCTCGTAGTTTTCTGGCAGCATCTTTAGGATTCTCTATGTATAGTATCATGTCATCTGCAAACAGTGATATTACTGTCATGTTTTTAAGTTGTTTTTATGGAGTTAGATCCCATACTTCTCACATCCATCTTATACCGTACATATATCTTGCACACAGTAAATGAAGAGGTACATATTTAAAAATTCTCATAGCTAGTAATGGTATAATATCACCCTAATGAAAGAGACCCCAAAGGTGTGTATTTATTAATTGGGGTTAGTGATTACGAACAACGGTCTCAGGGAAGGCCAAGTTCATCTTGCAAGATGTACTAGTGGAACATGGTCCCCTAATATTCTCAGTAGTGCTGTAACCAATTTTACCCTCAGGAAGATATTTCAGAAAAGGTCTCCTTACATCTTTAAAATGGCCAAAGACAACCTATTAGCCATTCTGTACAGTCTAGGGCCATCTGAGCGACTTGTACTTATCAGGAAAGAACACAAGATGTTTTTTATTTCACTTTTCCTAGTACCTCTTTTATCAGGTGACTAATCAGACCTTGATGAACTGAGAAACTGGCCTTTAGCATAAGTATTCTCTGCAATGGTTTCCAAAGGTCAGACTTTGGAACTGGTACAAAATATAGTTTTGGAGTACACTGGTTTATGGAGTCCTTGGTAATAATTGTTTGGAAAGCTTGGATGAATTGGAATGTTATAAGCTCTAGTCATTAGTGTTGGAGGAAACATTTATTTTACATGCAGAGAATTAATTGTCAAAATTTACTTACCAGAACTCAGATGTGTAAAGCAATCTGTCCTATAACTTCATACTCTGGAACCCATATTCTCACTGATGGTAGAGGAAAAGAACGCAAGCTTGCCAATTACAGGTTACTCATCGTTACTGATTTTAAAGCAGTCTTGTTTGGGGGGATAGTCATTTAAAATCCAAATTCCCTTTCAGGGCTCTTTTATTTCATAAGGGCATGAGAACTAAGAAGCTTTCTCCTACACCCAGATGCCAGACTGGGGAAGGACAGAGAAGGAGGAGACCTCTTGACAGGAGAGGACATCTTGGATTTGCCATATTGATGTGACTGCATTCTCTTGACTGGTATGACTTGTAAACCATTCCTTCACAACAGTCAAGGCTCAGCAGTTCCCACTGATAACATGGCACTCATCTGGGCTCTTGCTCACATGGCCAGTCCTCTGAGTCTGGCTGCAACTCCCTCTGGACCACACCTTGCACAACCACTCCACAGCTTTCACTGCAACACATTTACTTTGATCCCTGGCATGGTGGCCCCTCTTTAGCTCCCTAGTCAATGTTCTTATCCCATGTGCAAAATTCTAGATCCTCTTTGACCTCAAATAGATCACAAGGAAAACATACACAATCCAGGGCCCATTGGCCTAAGCCATTTCTACTCTATGAATTAGAAGCCACCCTGGTTGCAGACCATGCTAACCATAAAGGGAAGAACAAGGATCTTGCTCTGAGATCTTCTTCAGGCACTCTTTTGGTAATTTTGTTGTATCCTCCATTTTCCATTATGTTCTATCCAGTAACAGGTAATGTCAGTGTTTGACAAGATCTTTTTATTTGTGATTAAAAAGAAAAAAAAAAGCAACTCAGAAATACTGTGAATAGAGGGAAACTTCCTCAACTTGATAAGGAACATATACAAAAAAACCTCCACCTAAAATCATACTGAACAGTGAAAGGCTAAAAACTTTCTCCCTAACATTAGGGAAAAAGAATGTCCACCCTTACCACTCTTGGTCAACATAGTGCTGGAAATTTCAGCCAGCAAAGTAAGGTAAGAAAAGAAATGGCAAATGGATTGGAATAGTAGAAATAAAACTGTCTCTGTATGCAGATAACATGATGATCTACATAGAAAATCCCAAGGAATCTATAAAAACAAAACAAAAACTCCTAGATCTTGCAAGTGAGATCACCAAGTCCTAGGACACAAGATAAGCACACAAAACTCACTATTTCTTTGTAGTAGAAACAGATACATAAAAACTAAAATTAAAAATACAATACCATTTACAATTGCTCAAATAAAATTAAATACTTAGGCATAAATCTAATAAAACAGGTATAGGATTTGTATGTTAAAAATGCTAAAATGCTGGTGAAATAGATCAAAGATTTAAATAAATGAACAGATATTCTGTGTTCATGGCCTGGAAAATTCAACATAGTAAAGAAAGGCAAAAAAAGAGTGGAAGACAAAAATGGGAAAAAGAGCAAGGGCAAAAAAATAGAAAAGAGTAACAGATATGATATATATTAATCCATTATATCAATACCAATATCAGAAATGAAAGAGGGGACATCACCACAGATACCATGGACATTCAAAAGATAATAAGGAATACTATGAACTAATTTATGCCCACAAATTTGATACTTTAAATGAAAAGGACCAATCCTTGAAAGATACAATCTGCCAGAACTCACACAAGAAGGAACAATCTGAAAAAGCCTATATCTATTAAAGAAATTGAATCAATAATTAATAACCTTTCAAAACAGAAATCACCAGGCCCAGATGGGTTCACTGGTAAATTCTACCAAACATTTAAGGAATACCAATTCTCTACAATCACGTTCACAGGATAGAAGCAAAGGGAATACTTCCTAACTCATTCTATGAGGCCAGCATTACCCTAACACCAAAACCAGAACAAAACATTATAAGAAAAGAAAACTACAGGCCAATAGCTCTCCTGAACAGAGACGCAAAAATCCTCAACAAAATATTAGCAAATCAAATCCAACAACGCATAAAAAGAATTACATATCCCGACCAAGTGGAATTTATCCCAGGTATGCAAGACTAGTTCAACATTCAAAAATCAATTAATGTTATCCATCACATCAACAGACTAGATAAGAAAAATCACATGGTCACCCATTAATAGATGCAAAGAAAGCATTTGCCAAGATCCAGCACCCATTTACAATTAAAATTCTCAGTAAAGTAAGAATAGAGGGGGACTGCCTAATCTTAATAAAGGCCATCTACAAGAAAATCTACAGCTAACATCATACTAAATGGTGAGAATTTAAAGCTTTCCACTAAGATCAGGGACAAGGCAAGGATGTCCCCTCTTGCCACTCCTTTTCAACATCGTACTGGAAGTCCTTCCAAATGCAGTAAGTCAAGAAAAGGAAATAAAAGATATATTCATTGGGAAGGAAGAAATAAAACACTCTTATTCACAGATAAGATGATCATCTGTGTTTTCTACAAAATCCAAAAGAATTGACAAAAACCTCCTGGAACTAATAAGCAATTATAGCAAATTTGCAGGATATAAGGTTAACATACAAAAGTCAATTTATTTCGTATATACCAACAGTGAACAAATGGATTTGAAATTAAAAACATAATGCCATTTACATTAGTGTCCCTAAAAATGAAATACTTAGGTATAAATCTAACAAAATATGTACAAGATTTAGATAAGGAAAAATAGAAAACTCTGATGAATGAAATTTTAAAAAGAACTAAATAAATGGAGAGTTATTCCATATTCATGGATCTGAAGACTCAATATTATCAGCGTATCAGTTCTTCCCAACTTGATCCATTGATTCAGTGCAATCTCATTTAAAATCCTAGCAAGTTAAGTTTATGGATTTGGACAAAATGATTCTAAGGTTTATAGTGAGAGGCAAAAAAAACAGAATACCTAACACAGTATCGAAGGAGAAGAACAAAGCTGGAAGATTTACACTACCTGACTTCAAGACTTACTATAAAGCTAAAATAATCAAGACAGTGTGGTATTGGCAAAAGAATAGACAGATCAAGGGAATAAAATAGAGAGCCAAGAAATAGACCCATAAAAACATAGTCAACTAATCTTTGACAAAGAAGCAAAGGCAATACCATGGAGTAAAGAAAATCTCTTACTGGACGCCCACATGCAAAAAAAAACTGAATCTAGACCCAGACCTTACACCCTTCATAAAAATTAACTCATAATGGATCATAGATCTAAATGTAAAATGTAAAATTATAAAACTCCTAGAAGATAACATAGGAGAAAACCTAAATTATCTTGGGTATGGTGATGTCTTTTAAGATAATACACCAAAGACGTGATCAATAAAAGAAATATTTATCTGGCAGAATATATTTGCAAAAGACACAGCTGATAAAAGACTGTTATCCAAAATATACAAAGAACTCTTAAAATTCAACAACAAGAAAACAAACATGAACTTCCCTGGTGGTCCAGTGGTAAAGAATCCGTCTCACAATGCAGGGCACGTGGGTTCAATCCCTGGTCAGGGAACTAATATCCCACATGCCGAGGGGCAACTAAGCCTGCATGCCACAACTACTGAGCTTGCGTGCCTCAGCTAGAGCCTGTGTGCCACAAACTACAGAGCCCATGCACCCTGGAGCCTGTGCGCCACAACTAGAGAAGAGAAAACCCTCATGCCACAACTAGAGAGAAGCCCATGCACCTCAACAAAGAACCCGCACGCTGCAACTAAGACCTGATGCAGCCAAAAATAAATTAAATAAATACATAATAAATCTTAAAACAAAAGAAAACAAACAACTCCATTCTATGTATGTTAACTGAATCACTTTGCTGTACAGCAGAAATTAATAACATTGTAAATCAACTACACTTGAATAAAATAAAATTTAAAAAAAGAAGACAAACAACTCAATTAAAAAATGGGCCAAAGACTTCAGCAGATACCTCACCAAAGAAATTATACAGAAAAGCATATGAGAGGATACTTCACATCGTATGTCATCAGGGAAATGCAAATTAAAACAATGAGATACTTATTAGAATATAGGCCAAAATCCAGAACACTGACAACATCAAATGCTGACAAGAATATGGAGCAAAAGGAACACTCATTCATTCCTGATGGGAATACAAAATGGTATATCCACTCTGGAAGACAGTTTGCCAGTATCTTACAAAACTAAACATAAGCTTACCATATGATCCAGCAATTATGTTTCTTGGTATTTACCTAAAGTAGTTGGAAATGTATGTCTACACAAAAACCTGTGCACAGAGTTTATAACAGCTTTTTTCATAATTGTCAAAACTTGGAAGCAGAAAAGATGTCCTTCTGTAGGTGACTAGATAAATAAACTGTGGTACATCCAGACAATAGAATATTATTCAGCACTAAAAAGAAATGAGCTATTGCAACATGAAAAGACATGGAGGAACCTTAAATGCATATTGCTAAGTGAAAGAAGCCACGCTGAAAAGGTGATATACTGTATGATTCTAACTATACGACATATGGAAAAGGCAAAACTATGCAGACAATAAAAAGATCAGTGGTTGCTGGGCAGAGTGGGTGGGTGGGAAGATGAATAGGCAGATAGCAAAGGATTTTTAGAGCAGTGAAAATACTCTGTATGGTATTATAATGATGGCTATAAGTCAGAATATATTTGTCCAAACAGATAGAACGTACACCACCAAAAGTAAACCCTAAGGTAAACTATGAATTTGGGGTGATTATGATGTGCCGATACAGATTCATCCTTAGTGCCATTCTAGTGAGTGATATTGATAATGGGGGAGGCTATGCATGTGTGGAGGCAGGGGATATATGAGGAATCTCTCTACTTCCCCCTAAATTTTGTTGTAAACCTAAAACGTCTCCAAAAAAAACCCAACAAAGTCTTTAAAAAAAGAATTCTTAGACATTACACCAAAGGTATGTTCTATAAAAAATACCGATAAATTGGACTTCTTTAATATTAAAACTTTTGCTCTCTGAAAACCTTATTAAGAAGATTAAAAGACAAGTTACAGACAGGCAGAATGATATTTGTAAGCCACATATTTCACAATGGACTCAGATGTAGATTATATTAAAAAAATCCCAGGACGCCACTGTAAAAAAACCATTCAGCGGGCTTCCCTGGTGGCAGAGTGGTTAAGAATCTGCCTGCCAATGCAGGGGACACCGGTTTGAGCCCTGGTCTGGGAAGATCCCACATGCCGCAGAGCAACTAAGCCCGTGCGCCACAACTACTGAGCCTGCGCTCTAGAGCCCGCAAGCCACAACTACTGAAGCCCACATGCCACAGCTACTGAAGCTTGCATGCCTAGAGCCCATGCATGCTCTGCAAGAGAAGCCACCGCAACGAGAAGCCTGAGGCACCTCAACGAAGAGTAGTCCCCACTCGCCACAACTAGAGAAAGACTGCTCACAGCAATGAAGATACAATGCAGCCAAATAAATAAATATAAAATAAAAAAAATTCAATTAGAAAATGGAAAAAAGACATGAAGAGACATTTCATTGAAGTGATATACATACAGATGGCAAATAAGCACGAAAAGATGTTTATCGCAGCAATTGTTAAAATATGTAAATTTCCAAACCCCACTCAAAACTCACTGCTCTGGAAAGTTTTTGCTTTTAAAATTTTTTAAATTGTGGAAAATATTGGGTTGGCCAAAGAGTTCCTTTGGGTTTTTCCATAACATCTTATGGAAAAACATGAACGAAAATTTTGACCAACCCAATACACAAAACATAAAATTCATCATCTTAACCATTTTTAAGTATAACGTTGAGTGGTGTTAAGTACATTCACATTGTTGTACAACCAGTCTCCAGAACTCTTTTTATCTTGCAAAACTAAAACTGTACTCATTAAACAAAAACTCCCCACTCGGGAATTCCCTGGTGGCGCAGTGGTTGAGAATCCACCTGCCAATGCGGGGGATATGGGTTCGATCCCTGGTCCGGGAGGATCCCACATGCCACGGAGCAACTAAGTCCGTGTGCCACAACTACTGAGCCTGCACTCTAGAGCCTGCAAGCCACAACTACTGAGCCCATGTGTCACAACTACTGAAGCCTGTGCGCCTAGAGCCCATGTTCCACAAGAGAAGCCAGCACAATGAGAAGGCCACACACTGCAACGAAGAGTTGCCCCTGCTCGCCGCAACTAAAGCCCGCACACAGCAATAAAGACCCAATACAGCCAAAAAAACTCTTCACTCCCCCAGCCCCTAGCAACCACAATTCTACTTTATGTCCCTATAAATTTGACTACTTTAGGTCCCTTATATAATGTCCCCGAGATTCATCTGTGTAGTAGCATATGTCAGAATTTCCTTCCTTTTTAAGGCTGAATAATATTCCATTGTATGTATAGACCACATTTTGTGTCTTCCCTTCATCCATCAGTGGACATTTGGGTTGCTTCCACCTTGTAGCTATTGTGAATAGTGTTGCTATGAATATCGGTGTACTGATCTGGAATTTCTGAGAGTGTGCCCCTGGAATCTACATGTTTAATAAGCTCCTTTAGTGTTTCTGATGCACATTAAAGTGTGAACCACTACTCTAATGCAGGATTTTCCAAAGTATAGATGGAGAGGGATTTTTGGTAGCCCTCAGACAGACTATTACATAGATCAGACTCACACATGATAAAGTCAGTCCTTTCAGTTTTATGAATCATTCTGATTAGGTCAAGAGAAAGCATTGCTTTGGTGTTATTTATCTTGAACATCTAATTCTAATTTCCCTTTTTTAAGAAAGAGAGAGCAGCCTTCAGATTCAAAGCCTTCAGATCTTTCAGCAGACAATAATGACAGCTAGAACTTATTAACAATGTTTTGTTTTCGTTGTATTAGTCTGTGCCATTCCTTTCTATAAATTTCAAATGGTTTTCCATCTATAATAATGGTATAGAGTTGCTTTTCAATAAAGCTACTTAACATTTTTGTTTAAATCAAGTAACTTTTTTAGCAAATAATATGGCCACAGATATTGAATATGGCAAAATCTGAAAATAGTCATATGCCAGTGAATGAAGTTTGGGAAATACTGCTTAGAGGGACATTAACATTTGGATCTTGCTCTCAACTTTCCACACATGGAAGATGCACATGTCCAAGGTATCCAGTAGATGGCTCCTATATGGCAGAAATGTGAAGTCACCTGTCAGGTAGAGAAAGGCTGAGCACAGGTAGAAAGCATCCCCAGCAAACTCTGAAGCTAGCAAATCGTAACCTAAACCTTAGAAGTGTCAAATAGTGATGCTCTTTGTATTTTCTGGATTGACCTTCTTTCTCTCTTCCGTTAGAGTTGAGTAAAATTATTTAAAAACATTAGCCTGTCTGGACTGTGATTAGAGACCATCAAAGAACAGAAGTAAACATGTTCCAACCACTGCAGCTGGAATTACAGACACCCCAAGAAAAATGTGAAAACATTGGGCAATTTCTCTGCATATAGAAATCTTCTTAGAATCGTATCTACCAGGAACGTGGCAGCTTCCACGTTTAGATAACAGGATAATTTTACCCCAAGCTAATGATAGTAGCCATCACCGCACAGATTATATGCCAGTCACGGTGCCCCCTTTCCCACTTAATTCTCACAATATTCTAAAGGTTGACACTTATTATGTCTATTCCATGAATGAGGCAACAAACTCAGAGAGGTGAAGAGAGTGGCTCAAGTGACACAGCTCAAACTCAAGCCTGCTGGGCTTCCAAAATCTGCCTCATCACAAATCATCATTTTGTTCAGGTTCTTTGTGACCTTGGCTTCAAGCTCAGCTGCAGGTTTCTCTTCTTCCTGGTTTCAGAAGCAGAGACTCAGAAGAACAACTTCCAGGCGACAGCTCCTCTCAAGATGCCACAGTTCTGGGGCTCCACCTAGGTCTATGAACATCTGTAGGACTTTATTAAATTTTCTGCTTATTTGAATTTGAAAGCTCTCAAAATATGGTTTCTAGTTACTACTAGAGTTGGCAGCACAATAGAAAAATGGAAAGGGACTTTCATTTCCCGTGTTTGCTAGGGCAGTTTGTCCAGGCCAAAGACCCATTAAGACAGGAAGAAGGAAGAGATGGTGAAGAGATGAAGATTTGCTAACTGACAGCAGAAAACACTGTTAGGTAGCTATGCAAAAAAGCATCCTTTTCTCCCCCTCTGAAAAATCCTGCACCTTAACAATACAGTTATTTCAAAAGGTTTCCAGAGCCCGTAACTCCAGTAACACATTATACTCATGAGAAACTTTTCAAAACTGTTTCTCAGGTATTGATGCATTTTTGAGAGAAAAATCAAGCATACTGTCCTTAAAAACAAAAGTTACAGATTACGCTTCCACTTAGGCCAGCTTATTAAACTTATTTTAAACCCCTGAAGTTTTGAAAATAGTGCAGGAGAAGAGTTAGGGGGTAATTTAGTGGGTTTCTTTCCCTCAGAGAACATCTGAGAACATTTTCTCTAATAATAAAGGGCAAAGTACATGCAGTTGTGTAAACCGCAAAGGCTCCACCACTGCATGAGCGAAGCAGGAGCTCACCAGTTTGAAAAAAGAAAAAAAAAAAAAGACCATTTCCCTAGCGCTCGCCGGGGGTCAGTAATGTGGTCCCAGAGCGTGGAAAGAGGCAATTCTTGGGCTGGAAACATTCCGTGTGGGAGACACTATCGCAAACGAGTGTAAAGAGAACACATGTACACTATGTGAGCCTGCAGACTCAGAGGGGAGGTCCCTTGTCATCGCTTTTACTTTTTTTTTTGTTTTGAATCCCGAAACTCTGGCACACAGCCGGTCAAAGAGCGGGGAGGGGAGGGGATGCCGCTGCTCACCCGCAAAACGACACGCGGGGCCCGGGCAGGGGGTGGGAGGGCAGGAATGAAAGAGGATTCTGAAGTTTTGGAGAACCTTAGCAAAAAGAAAAAAACTATGGAAACTAACAGCCGCGACGTGGGTCTATTTGTTGCAAGAGCAGCACTTACGGAGCGCCCAGGCAAAAGAGAGCACGAAAAGCGCAGAGAGGCGCTGGGGAGAAACCGCAGAGCGGCAACGGTGCTCTAGCCCCGTTCTTATCCAACTCTAACGCGGGTGAATCACCCGAGGAGCTCCGGTAAACGCATATTCGGATCCCCTTGGTCGAGGGTGGGGCTTAAGAGTCTGCATATCTAACAACCTCCCAGATGTTACGTTGGTACCGCGGACCAGCAACTCAAAGTTTTTGACCAAACTTTGAGTAGCGAGGGGTTTGCTCGTTGCCCTAAGTAAATTCTGGGTTAGAGGACAAAGGGGTTCTCTGAAGAGCAAAATAAACTTTTGGGGCAGCAGCGACCTTAAAAGGGGCAAAGATAGAAACGAACTGGATGGGCAGGGATGGGGCTGAAACCTGGCCAAAGGAAGAGGGAAAGGGAGGAAGGAGGCGCTCACCCTCTGACTCTAAAAGGAAACGTCGCGAAGGATGGGGTGGGTTTCTTTGCGACGGGCAGGAGACGCGCACCTAAGCACCTGAACCCGCAGTCTGCGCGCGGGGAATGCGGGGCGGGGGCCGAGGAGGCCAGGGCCGGCCTGCCCTTACCTGCGCTCACCCTGGTCCGTGTAGAGATTGAGGAAGAGTCCCTCCCTGGTGTCCTGGTACACCGGGCCGGAGAAGCTGAGCTGCAGCTCATAGCGGCTCCCGGGCTGCAGGGCTTCGCCGAGCTCTAGCACCATGTACTGCATGTCCAACGCGAACCACACCTCGTCCACCAGCACGCGGCCCACGGTGGTGTCTCCGGCGTCCGGGGACAGTGGTCCCCGCACCTCGGCGCTTTCACAGTCCAGGAAGAGGCTGTGAAGCAGCAGCCGCGCCGTGGCCGCGATGCAGCGCACGGTGATGTTCACGCGGCCAGTGAAGCGCAACGCCGGCGCCGAGAGCTCTTCTGGCCTCAGACGGGGCCACAGCTCCAGCTCATAGTGCAGCGGCACGAGCCAGGGCGGCAGGCGCAGCTGGTCCCAGGGCCCCGGGGGTCGCCAGTTGCGCGGGGTGGGCGCCACCTCCGTCTCCAGAGTGGGGCCGGGCTTCGGGGTCCGCGCCGGCTCCTGCCTGCCTGGCGGGGAGGACGCGGCGTGCGGGCCCCCGCGGTCGTGAAGCTCCGACGGCGGGACGCGCGCGCAGTGGCCGTACAGGGCGGCGAGTACGGCCAGCGCCAGCAGGAGCACGGCAGCCAGCCCGGCCAGCAGCAGGGCTACCACGCGGCTCACGTAGAAGCCGGAGCTGGAAGGGGGTCCCATGGCCGCAGCCCGGGGCTGGGGGTGAGGTGAGAGCCCGGCGGCGGCGGCGGTGGCTCAGACCCCCGGCCTGGGTGCTCAGTGATGGGACCCCCGCCCCTCCTCTCTTGTACCGTCCCTCCCTCCTCCTCGAGGAGCCTGGGAGACAGGAGAGAGCTGTTGGGACCTCGGCTTCCCCTCCCAGCTAATCAGATCCAGGTCCCTGCCTACCCACCCCCGCCCCCGCCAGGGCCTGGGGAAGAGGCGGACCTGGAGCAACTGAGCGCGCGCCCCTTTGGGTCTGAAGGGAAAGACCTCGCAGAGGAGCTTCCAGAGTAGGCGCAGGGAGGGGACGGTAGGACCAAACTCGAATTTGGGCACCTCCGACGGGGGTGGATATTTGGATTCACGGGATCTGTTGGGCGTGACCCGGTGCGGTTTCGGGTGTTGTCGGAAAAGAGACAGGTACAGAGCACCCTCGACTCCTTGACTGTAGTGATGAGCTGCGGGCTGCACACTTGCCGGCCACTACCTAGGGATTCGTGCGCTAGGGGCTGGGGTGAGGGCTTACGAACCGGGACTTTGGGGCACATGCTTTGAAATGAACCTGCTAGGGACAGCCGCGCTGTCTGAACTAACTTCCGGAGCCAAATTTTTGCCCTAAATTCGCCTCCTGCATAAGCTCTGGCCTCACGCGGCCCAGGCAACAAGTGCGAGGCTGGAAACAGGGTCAGGGGTGTCCCGGAGCCTTTTCCGAGCTTGGGAAGTAGAGCTGGAAGACGGGACGACAAGAAACCGGAGAGCGTGGCGTCTGCGTCTCCAGGTGATGGAGAGTGGAGGGCCGCTTTACCTTGGGAAGGGGCACGGCGGGAAGCCGCCTCTTAGATCCGCAACTGCCGGGGATGGGGTTTCCAGTCCTGGGGCAGTGTCTGGCTCTCCGCACCCCTGCCCGGGGAAAGAGGATGCCCTCCTTTGGAAACCTACTGGTTTCAAGCACAGAGAATAATACAGTCCGGTGGCCAGCCTTTTCCACTAGGAAACCGCTGTCTGGAACTCATCTCCCAGGCGGTGCCCTAGTCGGGCGAGGTCTTTGGCATCCTCGGCATCTGTTTGCTATTTATCGGATACTTCTGGGAGAGTTCCGCGTCCTATGAGCCGAGTTCCCAGTCTGCAAGCATGCACTCGAGTGAATTGAGAATGGCTTTGCAAATACTCAGGAGGTGCTGGGGAAGAGGGAGGGGAGGTGATTAAAGATCCTGCTGCTGGTCGATGATTTATTTGAGGGTATCCCGTCTTTAGACTCCTTCAGTTTTTTTCAGAATGAAGAGAATTTTTCCGTCGCAGCCATAAAATGGTCTTCTCTTTTCTGCTTGGAGCTGTTATCTCCATTCCAATGAGGAAACCCTTCCACCTGAGGTCAGAGACAGGGTAAACGAAAGTGATTCTCCTGGGAGATGTGATCTTCCCAGTTCCTCGAACTGAAATTAATCACATTAACAAAAAGACTTCTGGAACAAGACAGGGAGGAGAAAGGAGACTTAACACCAGGCTCATGCAGACGGTTGTGCTGTAATCTGTGGACCAGTCTCTTTTTTATTTATTTATTTATTTTTTGCGGTACGTGTGCCTCTCACTGTTGTGGCCTCTCCCGTTGCGGAGCACAGGCTCCAGACGCACAGGCTCAGCGGCCATGGCTCACGGGCCCAGCCGCTCCGCGGCATGTGGGATCCTCCCGGATTGGGGCATGAACCCGTGTCCCCTGCATCGGCAGGTAGACTCTCAACCACTGCGCCACCAGGGAAGCCCTGGACCAGTCTCTTGATTACAGGTTTGGTTTGCTTTCTTCAGAAATGGAACAATCATATTTTAAAATAATTATGACCACATGCATCACTCTCAGAAGATTCTGGGTAGAGCTGAGGGAGGAGAAGCTCCTTTCGTTTCCCTCTACAGGACCTACCACCAGTCAGACTGTCAGAATTGTGAGCTACTGAGGTAGCAGGGCCCTCTGGGTGTAGGTCATTGCCAGATGGGGACTGCCACAGATATGGAGCTAATTAATTATTGGCCTTACCACTCCCTGGACAATTTCTTGAAGGATTTTGATGGATTCCAGACTTCCAAGGAAAGGTTAAAAAACAAAGGAAAGAGAAGAAAGGAAATGGAAAGAAAAGGAAGGAAAAGAAAAGGACTCAGTAACAAAACTACTAGAGGTGTCCCTCCCTTCAATTTTAAATTAAAAACTCTACTGAAAAGTGTATACGTGATCTGATTATTTAATTCCATTTCCCCAATATCATTAAAGAAATAGAGATTGGCTACCACACAAAAAGTTTCAAAGTGATAAAACCACATTAAATGGTTGAACAATTTAAATATCTTATTAAAGGGAAAATATTTCTGATAAATCATTAATGTCACTCAAAAGAAGTTGCAAAATAACATACTGGTTGAGTCATGCTTATGTTAATAATTTTTAAAGAGCTAGAAAATACTCTTATATGAAATATTTGACATCTCAGTGAAAGAGTAGTTCTGGGACACAGATCAGTTGCCGGGAAAACGTCTCTAGAAAATTAAAAAGAAAAAAAAGTTTTAATGAGTTGCTCACTCTTCAGATCAGCCAAAGCAGTGATGCTCAACTGCGGAGAATCACTTTTGGTGCCCCCTTCTCTGGATATTTGGCGATGTTTAGAGACATATTTTGTTGTCACAATGTTGCAGGAGTGGTGCTACTGGTACCTAGTGAGTGGAGGCCAGGGTATTGCTAGATGTCCTACAATGCACAGGACAGCCTCCTCCAACAAAGAAGTACCCCACCCAAAATGTCATCAGTGCTGCCCTTCAGAAATCCTAAGCTAAACAATAATCCAAGCCTTTTAAATTTATTTATTTATTTAGGCTGTGTTGGGTCTTCATTTCTGTGCGAGGGCTTTCTCTAGTTGCGGCGAGCGGGGGCCACTCTTCATCGCGGTGCGCGGGCCTCTCATTGTCGCGGCCTCTCGTGTTGCGGAACACAAGCTCCAGACGCGCAGGCTCAGTAGCTGTGGCTCACGGGCCCAGTTGCTCCGCGGCATGTGGGATCTTCCCAGACCAGGGCTTGAACCTGTGTCCCCTACATTGGTAGGCAGATTCTCAACCACTGCGCCACCAGGGAAGCCCCCAAGCCTTTTATATGCTACCCAAGGGAAACTTCTCCTTGGTATCTTGTGTTGCTATTTACTTTTGTTATTTATGCTTATTCTTTGGCATGTCTATTATTTTTCCATCTTTTTTTTCCTTGGTATTTATTATAAACCTCTGTAACACTTTACTATCCCCCTTGGGCCACATGACCTAATTTTTATTTTCCTTTTTTCTTCATTTACTTTGAAATTTTAATTTTTTTTTTTTTTTTGCAGTACGCGGGCCTCTCACTGTTGTGGCCTCTCCCGTTGCGGAGCACAGGCTCCGGACCCGCAGGCTCAGCAGCCATGGCTCACGGGCCCAGCTGCTCTGCAGCATGAGGGATCTTCCCGGACCGGGCCACGAACCCGTGTCCCTGCATCGACAGGCCGACTCTCAACCACTGCGCCACCAGGGAAGCCCGAAATTTTAATTTTTTTGAATGGGTAACATATTCATAAGTTTCAAAAACTGAGACAATATGAAAATTTATATCTTGCTTCCACTACTTCCACAGTTAATAATTTTCATAGTTATTTTGTATTCTTTCAGTATTTCCTTATGCAAATCAAGCAAATACAATTATATACCTTTGTGTGTCTCTTCTTTCCTACTTAAAAATATAATATACGAAATATGCAATTCTGCACCTTGCACTTTCATTTAACAATATATCCTGGATGTCTTTCCATATCAGTCCACAGATATCTTTCACATTCTTTTCTGCAGCTGCATGCTATTATATTGTTTATGTACATACCACTGCAAAGATTTCCCCAGTTTGGTTATTTGAAAGGATTCACCAGCTTTCACAGAGTATTTTCATTTAAGCTTTTATTTAAAGGAAAATTATGGTGCAGCAAGAGAAAGAGAATACAGGCAAGCATTGGAAGTCAGAGAGACATCCCAAGTGCAAGCTCCCCAAGGGCCCTTATTTGCATGAGTGAGCCATGCTATGTCACCAGCTTGAACAACCAAGCTCTGTGAAAGGAATCTTGTTTACAGAAAGCTCAAAGGAGAAACTCTTAGGGAGGCTCTTTAAATAATCAAGCCAGGTTAGTCAGGCATGTAAATCCAGTTGTAAACCATCACTAAAGAAACTAACCCTAGGGGTCTCCAGGGAAAATTCCAGACCTTAATCAGCACATCATAAATTGATCAAGAGTCAAAAACCATATATCCAGAAGGAAGGCAGAGCCAGGATCACTGAAAATCTTCTCTTCCATGAAACCAATGTGAACACTGGAAACATTGTCAGAATTAACTATTTCAGAACTCAAGAAAGTAACCAAAATCTTGCAGCAATTAATGGAGTGTTTGTTCAAGAAAAATAGCCAAATCTCTGTAAAACATCAGTGAGATTTATGGCATTTTAACTTGCTTTATTCTCATTTTCCTCTCCTCAGTTCTGCAGTAGACTTAAAAATCAACGGCCTGGTATTGTGAAAACCAGCAGTCTGGCAGGCACTTCATGAAGCATATAAGTGTTAATTCCTTTAAAGCCTCATTCTGAGAGAACTGTCATTATTTGAACTATCTGGTGATTCCCTGGAAGATGCTACTCTCATGGCTGTCTTTATTGACCAGATTCAGAGTTGACGCAGTGCAAACAGTCTTTCCCCAGGGGTACTGGTTGAAAACAATCATAGGTAATTGTTTAACATTGCAACTGCCTGGAGTGGGCAAATAATTGAGGCAAACACTAAGCTCAACAGAAAGCTTAAAAGGAAAATTTCAGGAATTAGATATCTATAGGGGGCTTTGAAAAGCTCCAACATGTTCCAAAAATCTAGAAGGCCACATGCATGTATACAGCTATGCACACGACTAAGGCTGTACACATGCTCAGAAAAGAACTGAGAAGGCCCTAAACTCTCACATCTAGCTAATCTTGAGGCACTGCTCAAGGCAGATGTGAAGACTATGGCAGAAATGTCAACTGCCTGGATGTGTTGAAGGGGTGCCTCAACACACACAGAGAACCCCTTGGCAAAAACTGGAAAACTTACTGATTCTAGGTATTTAAGGAAACCTCTGTCTAACCATTAGCTGACCAATAAGCCAACTGAACATAGACATCAGTGGCTACTATAGCAAAGAATACAGACTTTACTGAATTAGTTCAGAAAAGTCTTTAAGCTAACAAATGACAACAACAGCAAACACTGAAGAAGTAAGAAAATATTTTTTTTCAGAGTTGTCACATTATTTAAAATGTTTCCAATGAAAGAAAATTATGAGAAATGAAAAGAAACAAGAAAGTATGCCCATACACAGCAGAAAAAACAGTCAATAGAAAATGTTCCTAAGAACTTTTAAACTTTGGCCTTATGAGACAAATACTTAAAATTAGCTATTTTAAATATGTTAAAAGAACCAAAGGAAAGCATGTCTGAAGACCTAAAGGAAAGTATGGGGACGATATCTCATCAAATAGAGAATATCAATAAAGAGACAGAAATTCTAGAAAAAGGACCAAATAGAAATTTTGAAGTTGACAGTACAATAACTAAAATAAAAACTTCACTGGAGGAGCTCAAGATCAGTTTTTAACCAAGAAGAAGAAAAAATCAATGAAATTGAAGATAGGTCAAATGAGATTGTCCAGTTTGAATAACAAAAAAAAAAAAAAAGAAGAAGAAAAATGAACAGGGCCTAAGAGCCCTGTGGGATACCATCAAGAAGACCAACATATGGGAATGTAAATTGATACAGCCACTATGGAGAACAGTATGGAGGTTCCCTAAAAAACTAAAAATAGAACTACCATATGACCCAGCAATCCCACTTCTGGGCATATACCCTGAGAAAACCATAATTCAAAATGAGTCATGTACCACAATGTTCACTGCAGCTCTATTTACAATAGCCATGACATGGAAGCAACCTAAGTGTCCATCAACAGATGAATGGATAAAGAAGATGTGGCACATATATACAATGGAATATTACTCAGCCATAAAAAGAAACGAAATTGAGTTATTTGTAGTGAAGTGGATGGACCTAGAGTCTGTCATACAGAGTAAAGTAAGTCAGAAAGAAAAACAAATACTGTATGCTAATGGTATTTTATTCCATATATATGGAATTCCATATATAAATGGTATTAGATTCTATATATATGGAATCTAAAAAAAAAAAAGGTTATGAAGAAACTAGGGGCAGGATGGGAATAAAGATGCAGACCTACTAGAGAATGGACTTGAGGACATGGCGAGGGGGAAGGGTAAGCCGGGATGAAGTGAGAGTCGCATGGACATGTGTACACTACTAAATGTGAAATCGATAGCTGGTGGGAAGCAGCCGCATAGCACAGGGAGATCAGCTCGGTGCTTTGTGACCACCTAGAGGGGTGGGATAGGGAGGGTGGGAGGGAGGGAGATGCAAGAGGGAAGAGATTTGGGGATATATGTATATGTATAGCTGATTCACTTTGTTATAAAGCAGAAACTAACACGCCATTGTAAAGCAATTATACTCCAATAAAGATGTTAAAAAAAAAAGAAGAAAAAGAAGACCAACATACAGATTGTTTGAGTCTCTAAAAGAGAAGAGAGGGAAAGGGGCAAAGAGATTATTTGAAGAAATAATGTACAAAAACTCCCCCAGTCTTTTGCAAGATATAAATCTACAAATCTAACAAGCTCAACAGATTCCAGGATAAACTCAAATAAATCCACACCAAGGCATATTATAGTCAAACTGACAACAGCCAAGGACAAAGAGAGAATCTTGCAAGAGAAGAAAGAAGTGATTTGTCACATTCAAGAGGTTTCCAATAGGACTATCAGCTGATTTCTCATCAGAAAGCTTGGAGACTAGAAAGCCGTAGGTTGACATATTCAAAGTACTGAAAGAAAAAAACTGTCGGCCTATAATTCTATATCAAGCAAAACTGTCCATCAAAAGTGAGGAAGAAATAAGACATTCCCAGATAAACAAAAGCTGAAGGAGTATGTTACCATTATATCTGCCCTGTAAGAAATGTTAACAGGAGCCCAGGTTAAGATGAAAGGACACTAGGCAGTAACTCAAGGTCATTTGAAGAAATAAAGGTCTCTGGTAAAAGTAAATACGTGGGTAATTACAAAAGCAGGTATTATTGTAATTTTGGTTTGTAACTCCACTTTTTATTTTCTATGTGATTCAAAAAATAAATACATAAAAAACTTAATTTACATTATTGAACACACAATGTATAAAGACATGACATCAATAATAGAAATGTGGGGGGAGGAGAATCAAGCTGTATATGAACAGAGTCTTCATATGTTATTGAAGTTAAGTGGGTATAAATTCAAATTGGATTGCTATAACTTTCGAATGTTAAGTGTAATCCCTGTGGAAACCACAAAGACAATATCTATAAATTATATACATAAATACATGAGAAAGGAATAAAATGTTTCATACAACAATCAATTAAAAGGGTTTCCCTGGTGACACAGTGGTTAAGAATCTGCCTGCCAATGCAGGGGACACGGGTTTGAGCCCTGGTCCAGAAAGATCCTACATGCCACAGAGCAACTAAGCCCATGCTCCACAACTACTGAGTCTGTGCTCTAGAGCCTGTGTGCCACAACTAATGAAGCCTGTGCACCTAGAGCCTGTGCTCCATAACATGGGAAGCCACCAGAAGGAGAAGCCCACCTACCTCAACAAAGAGTAGCCCCCACTCACTGCAACTAGAGGAAGCCATCATGTAGCAATGAAGACCAAACAGAGCCAAAAATAAATAAATTAATTAATTAATTTTAAAAATTCAATTAAACACAAAAGAAGGCAGTAATGGGGGAAATGAAAAAAAATTAAGGCATATAGAAAACAAATAGCAAAATGGCAAAAGAAAATCCCTTCTTATAAGTAATTACTTTAAATGTAAAAGAATTAAACTCTCCAACCAAAAGACAGAGATTAGCAGAATGGATTTTTTTAAACATGATTTATCTATATGCTATCTACAAGAGACTCACTTTAGATCTAGAGATACAGGTTGAAAATGAAAGGAGGAAAAAAGATATTCCATGCCAATAGTAACCAAAAGAGAGCTGAAGCAGCTATACCAATACCAGACAAATAGACTTTAAATCAAAAAAGTTTACAAGAGACAAAAATGGATTTTATATTAATAACAGGTTTTCTACAGCAAGAAGATACAATAATTATAAACATTCACACATCTATAACAGATTCTCAAAATACATAAAGCAAAAATTGACAGAACTGAAGGGAGAACTAGACAGTTCTACAATAGTAGTTGAAGACTTCAGTACTCTACTTTCAATAATGGATAGATCAACCAGACAGATGATAAGTAAGGAAACAGAAGACTTGAACAACACAATAAACCAACTAGGCTTAACAGACATATACACAATACTCCATCCAAACAACATCAGTCTCAAGTACACCTGAGACTGCTCCATGGACAGACCATATGTTAGGCCAGAAAACAGTTTCAATTGCTTTAAAAGAGAGATATTATACAAAGCGTCTTTTCTGAACACAGTGGGGTGAAGTTAGAAGTCAATAACAGAAGGAATACTAAAAAAATCACAAATATGTGGAAATTAATAACACATTCTCAAACAACTAATGAGTCAAAAAATAAATCAAAAGGGAAATTAGAAAATATTTAGAGTTAAGTGAAAACAGAAATACAACATACCAAAACTTATGACAACCAATGAGACAATGCTCAGAGGGAAATTTATAGCTGCAAATGTCTATATTTAAAAAGAAGAAAAATCTCAAATCCATAACCTAACTTTATACCTTAAGGGATTACAAAAATAAGAGCAAACTAAACCTGAAGATAGGAAATAATAAAGATCAGAGTGGAGGTAAACAAAAGAGAGAATAGGAAAACAATAAAGAAAATCAATGGAACCAAAAATTGGTTCCTAGAAAAGATTGACAAAATTTACAACCCTTTAGCTAGAATTACAAGGAAAAAAGAGAAGATGCAAATAACTAAAATCAGAAACGAAAGTGGGGACATTACTATCCATCTTACAGAGGTAAAAAAGATTATAACAGAATAATACAAAGGTAGTTAACCCAAAAGAAGTGACAAATTCTTCAAAACGCACAAATTACCTCAACTGACTCAAAAAGAAATAGAAAATATAGATTGAATAAATAATCAAAAACCTCCCCCCCAAAAAAAGTGCTGAACCAGATGGCTTCACCAGTGAATTCTACCAAATATTTAAAGAGGAATTGAAACTAATCCTTCTTAACCCTTCCAAAAAATTGAAAAGGAGGAAACAAAACATTATTTTGATAACAAAGCCAGATAAAGACATCACAAGAAAAGAAAATGACAGACCACTATCTTTATGAATATAGATGCAAAATAACCAACAAAATATTAGCAAACAAAATCCAACAGAGTATTAAAAGGATTATTCACCGAGACCAAGTGGTATTTATCCCAAGGATGCAGGGCTAGTTCAACATAAGAAAATCCATTGATGTAATAGAACAAAGGAATAGAACATGAATAAAACAAAGAAAAAAAACTACACGATCATCTCAAACGATGCAGAAAAGGCATTTGATAGAATTCGATACCCTTTAATTGATAAAAGCTCTCAGAAAACTAGGAATAAAGGGGAAAAATCCTCAACATGATAAAGAGTATTTATGAAAAACCCACAGCTAACATCATATTCAATGGTGAAAACCTGAAAGCTTTCCTCCCTGAGATCAGGAACAAGACAAGGATGCCTGCTTTCATTGCAGCTCTTCAACATTATACTGGAAACTCTGGTCAGAGCTATTAGACAAGAAAAAGAAAGAAAAGAAATGCAAATTGGAAAGGAAGAGATAAACCTACTATCTCTTTTTGCAGAAGACATAATCCTACATATAGAAAATCCCAAAGAATTTACAAGAAAGTTATTACAGTTAAAAAAATAAATAAATAAATTTAGCAAAATTGCAGGATATAAGATCAACTCACAAAGATCAGTTGTGTTTCTGTACACTAGCAATGAATAATCAGAAAATGAAATTAGGAAAGTAATTCTATTTACAATAGCACCTAAAAGAATTAAATACTTAGGAATAAATCTAACCAAGGAGGTGAAAGACTTGTATGCTGAAAATTACAAAACACTGATGAAAGAAATTAAAGAAGACCTACATAAATGGAAAGACATTCCATGTTCATGAATAGGAAGATTAAAATTGTTTAAATGTCAAGGTCACCCAAGTGATATACATACAACACAATCCCTATTAAACTTCCAACAGCCTATTCCACAGAAACGGAAAAGCCAGTCCTCAAATTTATATTAAATTGCAAATGGCCCCAAATACCCAAAATAATCTTGAAAAAGAAAAAGCTAGTGGACTCACACTTCTCACTTTTGAAACTTACTACAAAGCTAAAGTGATTAGAACAGTGTGGTACTGGCATAACGATAGACATATATACCAATAGAATAGAATAAAATAGAGAGCCCAGAAATAAACCATCATAATGGTTGAACTATCACGTTAACAAGAGTGCCAAGACTATTCAATAGGAAAGAACAGCCTTTTCAACAAATGGTGCTGAGAAAACTGGATACCCACATGCAAAAGAATGAAATTGGAACCTTACCTTACACCACATACAAAAATAAACTCAAAATGGATCAAAGACATAAACATGAGAGCTAAAAATATAAAACTTATAGAAGAAAGCATTGGAGAAAGTCTTTATAATGTTGGGTTTGGCAATGACTTTATGGATATGACAACAAAAGCACAGGCTACAAAAGAAAAATAAACTGAACTTCAACAAACTAAGTACTTTTGTACATCAAAGGATACTGTCAAGATAGTAAAAAAAACCCTGCAGAATGAGGATATTTGAAAATTATATATCTGATTAAGGATTAATATCCAGAATATATATAGAACTCAACAACAAGAAACAAACAACCCAATTCAAAAGTAGTCAAATGACATGAATAGACATTTCTCCAAAGAAGATAGACAAAGGCCAATAAGCTTAAAAAGATGCTTAACATCATTAGTCATTAGGGAAATGCAAATCAAAACCAAAATAAGACACTACTTCATATCTGCTAGGATAACTATAATAAAAATCAAAAACAAAAATGAAAAACAAAAAGTGTGGACAAGGATGTGGAGAAATTGGAACCCTCATGCATTGCTGGAGGGAATGTAAAATGATGCTCTGTAGAAAACATTTTGGTGGTTTCTCAAAAGAGTAGACATAGAACTACCATATGACCAAGTAAATTCCACTCCTAAGTATATATCCATAAAAATAGAAAACAGGGAATCAAAAAGACATTCATATACCAATGTTTGTAGCAACATTATTCACAATAGCCAAAAGGTGGAAAAAACCCAAATGTCCATCAACAGATGAATATATAAACAAAACATTGTATATACATACAATGGAATATTATTGTCATAGAAAGGATTGAAATTTTGATGTATGCTACAACATAAGTGGACTTGGAAAACATCATGCTTAGTGAAATAAGTCAGACACAAAAGGATAAATATTGTATGATGGTATGCAGTTATATGAGGTACCTGGAAGAGGCAAATACACAGAGACAGAAAATAAATTAGAGGTTACCAGGGGTTGGGGTGAGGGGGAGAAGAGGTATTGTTTACTGGGTACAAAGCTTTTGCTAGGGATGATGAAAAGTTTTAAGTGTAGATAATGGTTATGATTATATAACACTGTGAATATATTTAATGCCACTGAATTATACACTTACAAATAGTTAAAAAGATAAAGATAACATTTTGTATATCTCACCACAATAAAAACACATAGTACTATAAAACTAAGCGTAATAGTAAGATTTTATTATTGATAGTGATCAAGAGCTATTACTTATTAAAATCCAAGACTATGCAGGCAACATTAGCTTAAAACTTATTGTCACTCTCTGGGTGTTTTAGTCCATGAGTGTTTGTAATTATACCTGTTACTTTGCAAATTTAACAAATGAACTGCTAGGGAAAAAATATGAATCCTTTTGAAAAATGAATATTATGCTGGAGTAAAAGACTACAAGCATACCTTGTTTTTTTGTTTGTTTGGTTTTTTTTTTGCGGTATGCGGGCCTCTCACTGTTGTGGCCTCTCCCGTTGCGGAGCACAGGCTCCGGACGCGCAGGCTCAGCGGCCATGGCTCACGGGCCTAGCTGCTCCACAGCATGTGGGATCTTCCCGGACCGGGGCATGAACCTGTGTCCCCTGCATCGGCAGGTGGACTCTCAACCACTGTGCCACCAGGGAAGCCCAAGCATACCTTGTTTTATTGCACTTTGCTTTATTACACTTCACAGATACTGTATTTTTTACAGATTGAATTTTTGTGGCAACCTTGCATCAAGCAAATCTATTGGTGCCATTTTCCCAACAGTATTTGTTCACTTTGTGTCTCTATGTCACATTTTGGTAATTCTCTCAATATTTCAAACTTTTTCATTATTATTATATTTGCTATGGTGAACTGTGATCAGTTGTCTTTGATGTTACGGTTGTTAATTGTTTGGGGGCACCAAGAACCATATACACATAAGAAGGTGAACTTAACCAATAAATGTTGTGTGTCTTCTGACCACCCCCCTGACTAGCCGTTCCCCTCTCTCCCGTCCCTCAGGCCTCCCTGTTCCCTGAGACACAACAATATTGAAATTAGGCCAATTAATAACCCTACAATGGCCTCTAAGTGTTCAAGTGAAAGGAAAAATCGCACATCTCTCACTTTAAATCAAAAGCTAGAAATGATTAAGCCTAGTGAAGAAAGCATGTCGAAAGCCAAGATAGGCCAAAAGCCAGACCTCTTGCACCAAACAGCCAGTTCTGAATGCAAAGAAAAAGTTCTTGAAGGAAATTAAAAGTACTAATCCAGTGAACACATGAATGATTAGAAAGCGAAATAGCCTGATTGCTGACATGGAGAAAGTTTTAGGAGTCTGGAAAGAAGATCACAACATTCCCTCAAGCCAAAGCCCAATCCAGGGCAAGGTTCTAACTCTCTTCAATTCTACGAAAACTGACAGAGATGAGGCAGCTGCAGAAGAAAAATTTGAAGCTAGCAGAGTTTGGTTCATGAGATTTAAGGACAGAAGCTGTCTCCATAACATCAAAGTGCAAGGTGAAGCAGCAAGTGCTGATGTAGAAGCTGAAGCAAGGTATCCAGAAGATCTAGCTATAAGATAATGAATGAAGGTGGCTACACATTATCAACAGATTTTCAATGTAGATGAAACAGCCTTCTGTTGGAAGAAGTTGTCATCTAGGACTTTCATAGCTAGAGAGGAGAAGTCAATGCCTGACTTCAAAGCTTCAAAGGACAGTCTGACTCCCTTGCAGCTAGTGACTTGAAGTTGAAGCTAATGTTTATTAACAACTTCAAAAATCCTAGGGCCCTTAAGAATTATGCTAAGTCTACTCTGCTTGTGCTCAGCAACACAGAAACAACAAAGCCAGGGTTTACTGAATTTTTAAGCCCACTAAAATAAAGACCTACTTCTCAGAAAAAAAGTTTCCTTTCAAAATATGACTGTTCATTGACAATGAGCCTGGTCACACCAAGAGCTTTGGTGGAGGTGTATGATGCAATTCATGTTGTTTTCATGCCTGCTAATGTAACATCCATTAGGTAGCCCATGGATCAATAAATGATTTCAACTTTCAATTTCAAATTGTACCCTTCTCTTATAGAGCCTGGTGGGGGTAGAAGTCTCTAGACTTCTTTTGTTGTCTTTACTAAATCTTGCTTATATGTGCCTAATAAACTTTTAGATTGTTGATACTTATCATCTGTGGTCTTCAGGCGTAGGGTTGTGGCTGATTGCATTCGGTGGCCCTGAAAATGTACATCAGTCCCATCTCCCCCTTCAGTGAGTGCAAGTGACTGACAGACTCAGGTGCTGCTCTGAGTCTACCACAGTGTTAACACTGAGGCCATGCACCCTGTAGGCTGTTCCCAGCCAATGAATGACAAGCATGGCAGGGACATGAATGAAAGTCTTGTGAAGGACTCTGCTGATAGGCAATTTTGGCTGGAGGGCTTCTCATTGGTCTGCCAGACGTTTTCTTAACATGGCACTGCAGTCTGGGACGCTTCTTCTCCAGCCCTCTTCTCTTCCCTTCCTCCTACAAAGAGGTCAGACCAGCATCACAGTCTGAAGGCTCTCCCTACCTCCTCTGGCTCCCTGCCCTTTTCTTTTTACAGTCATTTCCCCCAGTAAATCCTTTCCATATCTAATTCCATCTTGGAGTCTGCTTCTTGGAAGACCCAAACTAACACACTATAGAAAATGTCCTGTTTGAAATTCTATTATGCTTCTGTCAGGATACATATAGGATTTTTTTCTTTATCTTCATAATTCAAAAATTATTGCTAGGATATATTTAAGAGCAAACCTCTTTCACAGGTTTTTTTAAAAATTTAGAGTATTGTTATTCTTTTGAGATTTGTAATCAGTTTTTTCTCTTTAAGAAAGTTTTATAGACTTATGTTTTCAATTCTTGTTTCTTTTGTTTCAATTGTTTTTTTTCCCTTCATCAGAAGCATCCATAATTCTTAGCTTGAATCACTGTCATTTTTTCTTCTTTATCTATTGTGCTCTTTCTCTTTATTTTTATCTTAAGTCATTTTTCTCTTTAGTTCTTGGAGAATTTATCAAGTGTTTCCCCCCACAATATAGCTGCACAAAAGGAAAAATCTATCCAGTCTTGGGACTTGGACCAGGATAGTATCCAGGCTTAGTACTGAGAAAGAAATTTGTCCAAGTAGATAGAGAGTGAAATCGAGAGTCCTATACACCCGTAGATGGTGAGAGTGGGTCTGATACAGGGAACCACCTGGCTGAAGTCAAGTCTCCACTCCCTGCCCCTACTACCACCAGCCCCATGATCCAGTTCTCTGACACTGAATATCGATTCAGGAAACTCTAATGCCCAAGGGCTTTGCTGTCTCATGTCTCTATCCCCACTTAAAATGCTTTATCTGTGGCAATAATACCACCTCCGATGCAGCATGTCATTCCCTGGATACCTTCCTCAACTCACTGTTAAACCCAATGTCATAAAGACTTTCTCCAATGTTTTCTTCAATGAGTTTTACGTTTTTAGCTCTTCTGTTTAGGTCTTTGATTCATTTTGAGGGTTCTTTTTTTTTTAATGGTGTAAGATTCCAATTTCATTCTTTTTGCACATGGATATTCAGGCAGGGGCAGGGCAGAGGGCTTCCTGTGTATTTCCAGTCAGGCAGGTTTGCCCTGTTTCTGACTGCATGGAACTAGTTGTAACTAGAAACTCCTCCAATGCTATCAATAGTTGTTACTCCTAATTTTTGGTGGTTTTTAAAAATCCTTTTCAAAGCTGACTAGGTATTTTAGTGACAGGCTGGGGGAGAACGCATCAGGAGCTCTCCTGAGATGCTGTTTTACAGAAGCCTTTACTCCATCACTTATCATTTTATACAAGAAATGTGCAAATCACTCTCCTCCCTTCAATTCATTAAAGGCATTTCCCCTAGAAATCATGGCTTGAGTGTTAATGAAACACTGAGTCCACACCCTCACAGCATTATATGTTCAATAAGTGTTTGAACAATGAGTAATGGGGTTCAAATTATTAGTTCCCAAGAATTTTACTTCTCCTACTCTGTCACATTGCATATTATATTTTAATCACATTCACTAAGTTAATGTGTTTAAAATGAAGATCAACAGTGTATAAACCAACTCTCTTTCCTAAATTGGAAAATATACTTCCTGACTTTGACAATTCACATAGAATAATTGAGAACAACTGTAAAGAAGAAGAGGATAAAGTCATGAGTGTTTTCTCTGTCGTATCTTGCACACAATCTGGTGTGCAACCAGTGTGGGAAATAGTGATTTAAAAAAAGGAGAGGAAGCAAAACACATGAATGAGAAAATCATCCTAGAAATAATACCAAAAAAACACATATTAAAATATATGTTCATTTCTTTTTTCAGTATCCATTTAAGCACATAAAATTAATACAAAATCTGATTTTCAATAAAATATTTTATTTGGTCATCTGTTTATTTAGATGGGAAGTTAGGGATTACAGGAGAGCTTCTCAGACAAATTTGCACAAAACAGTCAATTGTCATGTATGACTTTGAAATAAGCCTTGATGCATTATTAGTTAAGGTTTAGGCTAAGCTGCTATAACAAATGGATCCAAAAAAGCAGTGGCTGCAGCAAAACAGAAATTTATTTCTTCACATTATAGCCCAGTGGTAAGTGGAGGTTCCAAGATAGGCAGGTGGTTCTCTTCTGTGACATCATCCATCCCCCAGGGAGGCGGTCTTTGTCCACATGTTCAAAACTGCCTCACCAGCACTTCAACTGCACCCTGGCCCCAGTTAGGGAAAAGGCAGAAAGTGGAGGAGCAAGTGTTTTTATTTAGGAAGTTTATGCAGATGTGTTGCACATGTCTTTTTTGTCCATATTCCAATGAAAAGGAAATCACATGGCCATATCTGGCTCTAAGGAAAACTAGATTTGTCTCTAACATTCTATGGGATGCTTTCTAATACTAAAAGGAAGAAAGAAAGAATGGACATTGGAAGACAATTACCAGTCTTTTCCATACTTGAAAAAAAAAGTTTAGTATAGTCATTCTTGCCTCAAGATTTAAATAAAATACTTATAAGGAGGAAGCTATCACAAAGCTAAACCTCAGGGAAAATGTTACGTATTGCCAAACACTATTTTTATCTAAGGATGCACAGAAAGCACTCTCAGAGTGGTTATTATTTGTCACACAGTTTATGAGCCGTAGGAAAGAAATGAAGTTCACCCAAAAATGGATCTCAGTCAGCTTGGTGCTTTGTGACCACCTAGAGGGGTGGGATAGGGAGGGAGACACAAGAGGGAAGAGATATGGGGATATATGTATACGTATAGCTGATTCACTTTGTTATAAAGCAGAAACTAACACACCATTGTAAAGCAATTATACTCCAATAAAGATGTTAAAAAAAAAAAATGGATCTCAGACCTGCCAATTGCATCTTCAATTTTCCAGTGTCTTCTCTAAAATTACCACTCCACCCCACTTACTATGCCTTGAGGAGGCAGGAGTTTTACTGAGCACTGACATATAACTGGCATCTCACTCAGCCAGAAGACCCTTATTGGCATTAGGTGCAGCTTCACCATTTGTGTAAACCAGGAAAACCATACAAAAGAAAAACAGGGCAAGTTCTGGAATTCAGGTAGAGAACTGAACAGCAGGCTAGGAGCTGGATAATTTCACTTCCCTTCCTGGTTCTATTACTACCTCATTGAGAAGCTTTCCCATGGACTGACAATATCAAAATAAGATCAGGAACACTATGTTGTTTTTTTTTTTTAATCTCCATATCCTGGGAGCACCCCCTCAGTAGCCAAAGATAAATTCGTAAGTAGCAAAGGCTAAGATCAACAGAGATTTCATAAAGGTCTGCTCCTGTAGCAGATTTTTGGCAAGAGATTGGTATCTTGGGCTAATTATTCTCAGTTCCTCATCATCTAATCCAATCTTTGCCCTGGGGAGCTGATCTCTACTAATAGCATCAGCCAGCCTCTCTTGACCTTTGAGTACAATTGGGTTTGACCAATGGGAGGCTTCATCAGGAGATCAAAAGGCAAAAAGAGAGAGAAGTTGAAGTATTTCTTCTTCCTCCTTCTGTACTTCAGCACTATGAGTCTGGCAAGGGCTCCACTACAGCCCAACTCCTGTTGAGTGGCTCTCTTTCACAGCTCTAGCTTTCCTAGGCTCTGGCTAAACCATTTCCTCTTGTCCTTTCAGGTCTAAGTGTGGTAATGATTTCTCATGGTTGCTAGTTCTTGGATGTGTGATGATTCGTTATTGCTTCCCTTAATCTTGTCCATACCTCCAGAAACAGCCCCTTTGTTAAATGCCAGTTAAACCCATGGATTGTGCGATCTGTTTTGTTTTGGGACCTGATACAATACTTATGTCAGGAATTGTTCCCGGAAATAGATTCTCAAGATGTGACTATGGGATTGGGCAGCTCACATATTTGAAGAGCACATGAATATCCTCCTTGTGGGGACAATGCTTACTCAAATTCTCATCGAAGGTGGCATAGGATGAATTACAGGTAGGAAGCAAGGCACTGGGAGATGGAGTGGCTATAGGAGTTAGCTATTATGGTGACAATGGTGATTATGAGGATTGTGGATTACTATGGCTTCTTCTGACTGTCCTAAAGAGAGCTCCTTCCCCATGCCTCAGAAAAAAAGATTAAGAATCTAAACTCCCATCTCAAAGTATAAGTGGACAGTCAGAAAATCTTATGGTTACCTTAAAGAAAGCCCTTATCTCATCTAGCTGCAAGACCAACATAGATTGGATTAGGCCCAGAGTTGCAATGCCAGTTAAATATGTAACACTACCAGGTCTCTAATGCTAAGGTAAAGACACTGGAAAGGAGTGAGATGCTGAGATAGGATGGGGCTATTTGGAGAGACAAAGCTGAGAACTTCAAATCAGCAGTTCTCACAGAACCTCCTTTACCAGTAGAAGCAGCTCTCTACTCTGAGGAAACCATCTCTCCTTCAGAAAAACCTTTCTGCCTCATCTGGAGCATTTGCCTTGAAAAGGGATACTTATTTGCAGACCTCACCCATCCACTTCTCATTGCCTCCAGGCTCAAAATGAGATCCTAAAATAGCCCAGACAAAGAGATGCCAGGTCTTCTCCAGGAAGGCTTACACATGTAGGATCTTTCTATTTTGTATCAGCCGAAGTCTGGGGAGCATATATGGGAATGGATTCTAAGGGTGTTAGATCAAACATAAGATTGAATCAGGTTAAATTTAATGATACTGATGCTCTCATCGAAAACTTCATATTTAATATGTTTCTTGAAGATCTGGATTAGAATTAATTGAAACTTAAACTCAGCAGTAGCCTAGAGTCAATGAGCCTGATATGCCAGAATGAGAGCAGCAGATTCAGCCCTGGCTGTACATTAGAATCACCTTAGTTTTCCAAACAAAGATGCTGAAGCCCCATGCCCAGAAATTTTGCTGTAATTAGTCTGGGGTGGGGCCAAAGCGTTGGGTTTTTTTTTTTTTACATCTTTATTGGAGTATAGTTGCTTTACAGTGTTGTGTTAGTTTCTGCTGTATAACAAAGTGAATCAGCTATATGTATACATACATTCCCATATCCCCTCCCTCTTGAGCCTCCTTCCCACAATCCCTATCCCACCCCTCTAGGTGGTCACAAAGCACCGAGCTGATCTCCCTGTGCTATGTGGCTGCTTCCCATTAGTTACCTATTTTACGTTTGGTAGTGTATATATGTCCATGCCACTCTCTCACTTCGTCCCAGCCTCCCCTTCCTCCCCTGTGTCCTCAAGTCCGTTCTCTACATCTGTGTCTTTATTCCTGCCCTGCCACTAGGTTCATCAGTACCATTCTTCTAGATTCCATATATATATGCGTTAGCATACAGTATTTGTTTTTCTCAATCTGACTTACTTCACTCTGTATGACAGACCAAAGCATTGGTATTTTTTAAAATTTCCCAAGTGATTTTAATGTTGAGAACTGCTGCTGTAGTGGAAGGAATCAAAAAGCTCCTGCTTATAGAAATATTGGAATGGATCTATTATGCATGACTTACTTTTCCACCTCCTGAACATACCCAGAAAAGTGCCCATTGGCACTGCAGAACAATAGTCTCAAAAGTGCTTGGAGGAAATAGATGCAGCCACCAATGGAAAACTACCTGGCACATGGCACAGAGCTTGGGGATGGGGTGAGGAGACTGCCCTGGGTGCCCATAACACGGGCACAAAGGATAAAGGACATGTGCTATTCCCCTGCTGTCCGCTTTGGTGCTGTAGACTAGTTGGAATATAAATGTGAGAACTGATGCATGGGCCCACATACATGGATAAAGCCTAAGGGTCATTGGTGGGGCAGTGGTAGACCAGAGAACTGAACTTATACTGTGTCTCATGTGGGTTAGAGTCATCCAAAATCAGCATATCGGCACTTTCTGGCAGCCCAACGTCATGTAATCTTGCAAAAGAAATACCACATCAGGCACAGGAAACAATGCACCAGTCAAGCCACATGCCTGCATTGGAGCTCCTCAGGGCTCCGGTCAAGCCCATGCTCAAGGTAAGGGTTAGAGAGCATCCAGCAGGGGAGAAATAGGGTCCAGAGCCCACAAAGGTCCTGGTCTGGGTTTGGGACACTCCCACAGGATGGCGCTAGTGGCCTCAGCTGGTCTCAGGCAGCAGGGGCAGACAGGACTTGAAAAGTTCTAAAAAGGTCTTCCAAAGCACAGGACCCTCTAAGGAACAAGCCAGAGAGAGAGCTCTACTTGCCCAGGTCTAAGGGTGTTGCTGGTGCTGGGATTCCACTTCCAAAAATGATAAAGCAACTGGAACCAGCCTTGCCCTCCTGTGGTAACTGCCCTCTTATGGTAATCAACTAGAAAATTGAGTAAGGTTTATGAAGCAACTGTATTCAGATATTAAACAAAAATCAGTATAGGCTTGTGATTCCTCTCTGAGAGAAGGGACACGAATGACATAACACCTGTAATTATCCCGGCTGTCTAGCCTGGAGTTTGAAGAGACTGAGGTGTCTAGTATGAATACGGCAGAGTATCAGAGTATCAGGTAGTTGTACAGAGAAATTTGCACAGGAGTCCCTTGAGTCAGTTACTGCATACTTAGCTGCACATGCATAGGATAAAATGTCACAAAGTTAGCCAGAAAACAAAACAAAAAACAGGAAGCTATAAGATGAATAATTCCAGAGTTCACAAAGGGCTGGGGGATATTCATGATCCAGCCAGCCAGAGTGGAGAGTCCTTGCTGAACTTCAGGGCATTTAATCAGAAACTCCAGAAAGGAAACTCCTTAGTTTCAGGGCCAAACTAATCCTAGAAGAAAAAGCTATCTGAGGTCTGGCCCACCTAAGCCTGAAAACAAGCCTCAGAATCTCCAAGCTGATTTGACAAGTAAGTTAGCTGTCTGTCAGAACAAAGTCACAGCTTGGTGTTAAGTCTGGATCCTCCCAGAAGCAGATGCCAAATGCCAAGATGAGATGAAATGTGCAAGGGTTTTATTAGGGGAAATGCCTGTGGGAAAGGAAATAGGCAGGGAGCCAGGGAAAAATGGGAGAGTCATCAGACCTCAACATAAATCTGACCTCGAGTGAAGGAGAGAGGGAAAGGAGGTTGGGTGCAAGCGTCCTAGACTGCCCTGCAGTCGGTGCAAGGGTTGACAAAGCTGTTGGGAGTCCGGGAGCCCAGAGACTGCCATCAGAACTCTGTGTCTCCCTATCTGACTCAGCGAGGAGAGCCCATAGGAAGAGGCATGGCCTCCCTTGGTGATGGCTTTTAAGCATAGCAGCTTGGGCCCAGGAGGCCAGCTAGGCACATTTTCACAGCTTCCACAGACCACTGTGAAGGAAGATCTGCTTCTCCGTAAAGGTTCAGGGAGCAGCAACTCTTTCGTTTCCTATGTGCCTCTCTTTCTGAGAGGAAACTCAGAAAAAGGAGTTTAGTGGGAGGTACTACAGTTCCTGACATGGCAGGTGATCTCAAGGCCACAACTGGAACTCATCCCCTCCCTCCTCCACCATTTATGCTAAATTCGCTTCAATCTCGGCAGGTCTAGTGGCTTTTCCAATGGTAGGAACCAAACCTTCATTCCCAAGGGGTCCAATCACTTGATCGTCACACCGTTTTCAGTCTAGGGTTAGTGCACATGTCCACTCACACTTACAGCAGGGCAAGGAAGTACCTGAAGGTGCCCAACAGGATCGTGATGCTGTACCCATTGTGTAAAAGCATCCTACCTCTTCCCACTGATCAGGGTCAGTTACCCTTGCCAGAGTGGTAACTCCTCCATTTGCCAGCTAGTCCCTGCACACGATGAGTCCAAAGTGCCCTGGGGCAGCCATAACTGATAGTTCAATGGTACCCTTGCTGTGTCCTCTAGGAAGAGTGTACCCGCTTAGGGCACTGGGACTTCCAACAACACAGAGCCCAGACTGCAAAGATGAGAAATACAAATTTTCTCATGAGACATTGGAAGGGATAGTAGGTGGGGCCATTCCTGTCTTTGTTGTTTTCCAGACTTGTACCCTTCCAACTGGGGAAACAGCACATTAGAGGTCTCTGATTTAATAAATCCCTGCACTCCGAAGGGATCCCATGCTTTCGGAGTGTTTCCTTCAAGGTGGCAATTGAATTGCACCTTTAGAAGGCCTTTCCAGCATTCTATAAGGTGAGCTGCCTCTGGACAGTGTGGTATGTGCTACAACCAGTGAATTCCACAGGCAGAGGCCTTCTCCCACAACCTTGTTACTCTGAAGTGGGTCCCCAAGTCAGATGCTATGCTGTGTGGGATTCCATGTCTACGGATCAAGCATTCCCAAAGCCCCCAGATAATGGTGCTGGCCAAGACATTTTGGGCAGCAAAGGCAAACCCATACTTCAAATAGGTTACCAATCCCTGTGAGAATGGGCCACTGGCCTTTGCAAAATAACTAATCATTCACAACTGCAATTGGTGCTACTTAGTCAAATCTACAATAGCCTACATCATTCTCTAGGATTCATCCGGTTTCTGCAGAAGCCAGACTGGAATTAAATGAAGATATGGTAGGAATCACCATCCCTGCATCTTTCAGGTCTTTAATGGTGGCACCGATCTCTGTCATCCTCCTTGGGGTACAATATTGTTTTGATTTACTATCTAACTGGGGGAGGGAGGTATGGATTCAGAGGTTCCCATTAGGTCTTTCCCCCTGTGACGCTCTTTACTCCATAGAAAAGGGGCTCAATATTAGGGTTACTAAGAAACCCCACCAAGTATGTCGATTCCAATTGTGCACTCAGGGACTGTAAATCAGACTTTAGCCAGGACTCTACTTAATACTGTGGTCCCACTCTAACGAGGGTCCATGATGACACTTTGAGTCTCTGGTATCAGGTCAGCTCAGATTCTATGTCCAATACTCCTCAAAACTGGTTATTCTCCTTTTCCCAAAGTCACCCAAGTAAATGGTTACAGGTCTCTTTCTGGAATAACTGGAGGCATCATGTCAGTAGACACTAGCCAACATCATGGCTAGTCCTTCCTCCTACAGCACAGTCACTTCTTCAGTCAATGGGTTTCAGATCTAAAAAGTGGCTTGAGCCTGGGAACAGAACAAGGGATTGTGACTTTTCATTGTGATGACCACCCTCAGCCTCCTGATCTTCAATTCTTACTTTTTGTTGTTGTTTTCATTTTAATAGATGTTAAGGAGCAACCTTATTGGCTGCCAGTATATTTTGATCCTAGAGACACCATGCTCTAATAACTACCTCCACAACTCCTGGGGGGTCAAGTCCCATCATCTACAAACAGAAAGTAAGTATAGCCCTATGGAGATTCAGCTGGAGTCATTAGGAGTAAGGTTTTTAGAAGAGCTCTCTTTAGAAGAGCTAATGGAAATCAGAGGCGTGGTTGCAGGGGCAGCTCCAACCTCCAGGCAGCTCCTGTGTGGCCAAGTTCCAGAGAAACAAACCATGAAGTCACACAAAATTTAAGGGATAAAGAACAAAAGAAAAGATCTAAAGTTAATATAAGGCAAACATTTAAGAAATGACTGACGAAAAATTCAGAATAAAAAGAAATGTAAAAGAAAAAGGAGATAAGATAAAATTTTAACCAAGGAAAAGAATCTTGTCAGTTTAAATTAAGAAAAATATAAAACAATGGAAGTTTAAAATATATATAAATGATAAAATTCTTAAAGACAGATTAGGAGGACCTTCAAGATGGCAGAGGAGTAAGACATGGAGATTACCTCCCACCCCACAAATACATCAAAAATACATCTACATGTGGAACAACTCCTACAGAACACCTACTGAATGCTGGCAGAAGACCTCAGACTTCCCAAAAGACAAGAAATTCCCCACATACCCAGGTAGGGCAAAAGAAAAAAGAAAAAACAGAGACAAAAGAACAGGGACAGGACCTGCACCTCTGGGAGCGAGCTGTAAAGGAGGAAAAGTTTCCACACACTAGGAAGCCCCTTCACTGGCGGAGACAGAGAGTGGGCGGGGGTGGGGGGGGAAGCTTTGGAGCCACGAAGGAGAGCTTTGCAGAGGGCAAAGCGGAGAGATTCCTGCACAGAGGATCAGTGCTGACCAGCACTCACCAGCCTGAGAAGCTTGTCAGTTCACCCAGGGTGCGGGTGGGGGCTGGGAGTTGAGGCTGGGGCTTCGGAGGTCAGATCCCAGGGAGAGGACTGGGGTCGCCTGTGTGAACACAGCCTGAAGGGGGCTACTGTGCCAGAGCTAGCCAGGAGGGAGCCCAGGAAAAAGTGTGGAACTGCCTAAGAGGCAAGAGACCATTGTTTCAGGGTGCACAAGGAGAGGAGATTCAGAGCACCGCCTAAATGAGCTTCAGAGATGGACACGAGCCGCAGCTATCAGTGCGGACACCAGAGACAGGCATGAAATGCTAACGCTGCTGCTGCAGCCACCAAGAAGCCTGTGTGCAAGCACAGGTCACTATCCATCCTTCCCCTCCTGGGAACCTGTGCAGCCCGCCACTGCCAGGGTCCTGTGATCCAGGGACAACTTCTCCGGGAGAACACACGGTGCACCTCTGCCACCGCAGGCTCGCCCTGCATTCCATATCCCTCCCTCCCCCCAGCCTGAGTGAGCTAGAGCCCCCTAATCAGCTGTTCCTTTAACCCTTCCTGTCTGGGTGAAGAACAGATGCCAGAGGGCAACCTACATGCAGAAAAGTGGCCAAATCCAAAGCTGAACCCCAGGAGTGGTGCGAACAAAGAAGAGAAAGGGAAATTTCTCTGTGCAGCCTCAGGAGCAGCGGATTAAATCTCCACAATTAACTTGATGTACCCTGCATCTGTGGACCACCTGAATAGACAACAAATCGTCCCAAAATTGAGGCAGTGGACTTTGGGAGGAACTGTAGACTTGGGGTTTGCTGTATGCGACTGACTAGTTTCTGATTTATATGTTTATCTTAGTTTAGCTTTTAGCACTTGTTATCATTGGTGGATTTGCTTATTGATTTGGGTGCTCTTCTTTTTTTAATTACTTAAAAAATTTTTTATTTTCATAATATTTTTACAAATTTTTTATTTTAATAACTATATTTTATTTAATTAATTAATTTATTTTTCTTTCTTTCTTTCTTTTTCTTTCTCCCTTTTCTTCTGAGCCATGTGGCTGACAGGGTCTTGGTGCTCCGACTGGGTGTCAGGCCTGAGACTTGGAGGTGGCAGAGCTGAGTTCAGGACATTGGTCCACCAGAGACCTCCCCAGCCCCATGTAATATCACTCGGTGACAGCTCTCCCAGAGATCTCCATCTCAATGCTAAGACCCAGCTCCACTCAACGACCAGCAAGCTCCACTGTTGGACACCCCATGCCAAACAACTAGCAATACAGGAACACAACTCCACCCATTAGCAGACAGTCTGACTAAAATCATAATGAGTTTACAGACAGCCCAAAACACACTACCAGACTCGGTCCTGCCCACAAGAAACACAAGATTCAGCCTCATCCACCAGAACACAGGCACCAGTCCCCTCCACCAGAAAGCCTACACGAGCCACTGAACCAACCTTACCCACTGGGGGCAGACACCAAAAACAATGGGAACTATGAACCTGGGACCCCAAACACAGTACGTTAAGCAAAATGAGAAGACAGAGAAATACACAGTAGATGAAGGAGCAATGTAAAAACCCTACCAGACCAAACAAATGAAGAGGAAATAGGCAGTCTACCTGAAAAAGAATTCAGAGTAATGATAGTAAAGATGATCCAAAATCTTGGAAATAGAATGTAGAAAATACAAGAAATGTTTAACAAGGACCTAGAAGAACTAAAAGCAAATAAACAATGATGAGAAACAAAATAAATGAAATTAAAAATTCTCTAAAGGAATCAATAGCAGAATAACTGATGCAGAAGAGCAGAAGAACAGAAGAACGGATAAGTGACCTGGAAGATAAAATAGTGGAAATAACTACCACAGAGCAGAATAAACAAAAAAGCATGAAAAGAATTGAGGACAGTCTCAGAGACCTCTGGGACAACATTAAATGCACCAACATTCAAATTACAGGGGTCCCAGAAGAAGAAGAGAAAAAAGAAAGGGTCTGAGAAAATATTTGAAGAGATTATAGTTGAAAACTTCCCTAACATGGGAAAGGAAATGGTCAGTCGAGTCCAGGAAGTGCACAGAGTTCCATACAGGATAAATCCAATGAGAAACAAGCCAAGACACATCTTAACCAAACTATCAAAAATTAAATACAAAGAAAAAACACTAAAAGCAGCAAGGGAAAAGCAACAAACAACATACAAGGTAATCCCCATAAGGTAAACAGCTGATCTTTCAGCAGAAACTCTGCAAGCCAGAAGGGAGTGGCAGGACATATTTAAAGGGATGAAAGGGAAAAACCTACAACCAAGATTACTCTACCCAGCAAGGATCTCATTCATATATAATGGAGAAATTAAAACTTTTACAGACAAGCAAAAGCTAAGAGAATTCAGCACCACCAAAACCAGCTTTACAACAACTGCTAAAGGAACCTCTCTAGGCAGGAAATGCAAGAGAAGCAAAAGACCTACAAAAACAAACCCAAAACAATTAAGAAAATGGTAAAAGGAACATACATATTGATAATTACCTTAGTGTAAATGGATTAAAGGCTCCAACCTAAAGACACAGACTGGCTGAATGGACACAAAATAAGACCCGTATATATGCTGTCTACAAGAGACCACTTCAGACCTAGGGACACATACAGACTGAAAGTGAGGGGATGGAAAAAGATATTCCATGCAAATGGAAATCAAAAGAAAGCTGGAGTAGCAATTCTCATATCAGACAAACAAGACTTTAAAATAAAGACTATTACAAGAGACAAAGAAGTCCACTACATAATGATCAAGGGATCAATCCAAGAAGAAGATATAACAATTGTAAATATTTATGCACCCAACATAGGAGCATCTCAATACATAAGGCAAATGCTAATAGCCATACAGGGGAAATCAACAGTAACACAATCATAGTAGGGGACTCTAACACCCTACTTTCACCAATGGACAGATCATCCAAAATGAAAACACAAGCTTTAAATAAAATATTAAACAAGATGGACTTAATTGATATTTATAGGACAGTCCACTCAAAAACAATAGAACACACTTTCTCCTCAAGTGCTCATGGAACATTCTCCAGGATAGATCATATCTTGGGTCACAAATCAAGCCTCGGTAAATTTAAGAAATTGAAATCGTATCAAGTATCTTTTCTGACCACAATACTATGAGACTAGATATCAATTACAGGAAAAGATCTGTAAAATATACAAACACATGGAGGTTAAAAAATACATTACTTAATAACGAAGAGATCACTGAAGAAATCAAAGAGGAAATCAACAAATACCTAGAAACAAATGACAATGAAAACATGACGACCCAAAACCTATGGGATGCAGCAAAAGCAGTTCTAAGAGGGAAGTTTATAGCAACACAATCATACCTCAAGAAACCAGAAACATCTCAAATAAACAACCTAACCTTACACCGAAATCAATTAGAGAAAGAAGAACAAAAAACCACCAAACTTAGCAGAAGGAAAGAACTCATAAAGATTAGATCAGAAATAAATGAAAAAGAAATGAAGGAAACAATAGCAAAGATCAATAAAACTAAAAGCTGGTTCTTTGAGAAGATAAACAAAATTGATAAACCATTAGCCAGACTCATCAAGAAAAAAAGGCAGAAGATTCAAATCAATAGAATCAGAAATGAAAAAGGAGAAGTAACAACTGACACTGCAGAAATACAAAGGATCGTCAGAGATTACTACAAGCAACTCTATGCCAATAAAATGGACAACCTGGAGGAAATGGATAAATTCTTAGAAAAGCACAACCTTCCAAGACTGAACCAGGAAGAAATAGAAAATATAAACAGACCAATCACAAGCACTGAAATTGAGACTGTGATGAAAAATCTTCCAACAAACAAAAGCCCATGACCAGATGGCTTCACAGACAAATTCTATCAAACATTTAGAGAAGAGCTAACACCTATTGTTCTCAAACTCTTCCAAAATATAGCAGAGGGAGGAACCCTCCCAAACTCATTCTACAAGATCACCATCACCCTGATACCAAAACCAGACAAAGATGTCACAAAAAAAGAAAACTACAGGATAATATCACTGATGAACAGAGACGCAAAAACCCTCAATAAAATACAAGCAAACAGAATCTAACAGCACATTAAAAGGATCATACAGCATGATCAAGTTGGGTTCATCCCAGGAATGCAAGGATTCTTCAATATATGCAAATCAATCAATGTGATACACCATATTAACAGATTGAAGGAGAAAAACCATATGATCATCTCAATAGATGCAGAAAAAGCTTTTGAAAATATTCAACACCGATTTATGATAAACACCCTCCAGATAGTAGGCATAGAGGGAACTTACCTGAACATAATAAAGGCCATCTATGACAAACCCACAGCCAACATTATTCTCAATGGTGAAAAACTGAAAAATTTCCACTAAGATCAGGAGCAAGACAAGGTTGCCCACTCTCACCACTATTATTCAACATAGTTTTGGACATTTTAGCCACAGCAATCAGAGAACAAAAAGAAATTAAGGAATCCAAATCAGAAAAGAAGAAGTAAGACTGTCACTGTTTGCAGACGACATGATACTATACATAGAAAATCCTAAAGATGATACCAGAAAACTACTAGAGCTAATCAATGAATTTGGTAAAGTAGCAGTATACAAAAGTAATGCACAGAAATCTCTGGCATTCCTATACACTAATGACGAAAAATCTGAAAGAAAAATTGAGAAAACTCTCCCATTTACTATTGCAACAAGAAGAATAAAATACCTAGGAATAAACCTACCGAAGGAGACAAAGGCCTGTATGCAGAAAACTACAAGACACTGATGAAAGAAATTAGAGATGATACAAATAGATGGAGAGATATACCATGTTCTTGGATTGGAAGAATCAACATTGTGAAAATGACTCTACTACCCAAAGCAATCTACAGATTCAATGCAATCCCTATCAAACTACCACTGGCATTTTTCACAGAACTAGAACAAAAAATTGCACAATTTGTATGGAAACACAAAAGACGCCGAATAGACAAAGCAATCTTGAGAAAGAAAAACAGAGCTGGAGGAATCAGGCTCCTGGACTTCAGACTATACTACAGAGCTACAGTCATCAAGACAGCATGGTACTGGCACAAAAACAGAAATATAGATCAATGAAACAGGATAGAAAGCCCAGAGATAAACCCACGCACATATGGTCACCTTATCTTTGATAAAGGAGCCAAGAATATACAGTGGAGAAAAGACAGCCTCTTCAATAACTGGTGCTAGGAAAACTAGACAGCTACATGTAAAACAATGAAATTAGAACACTTCCTAACACCATATACAAAAATAAGCTCAAAATGGATTAAAGACCTAAATGTAAGGCCAGACACTATAAAACTCTTAGAGGAAATCATAGGCAGAACACTCTGTCACATAAATCACAGCAAGATCCTTTTTGACCCACCTCCTAGAGAAATGGAAATAAAAACAAAAATAAACAAATGGGACCTAATGAAACTTCAAAGCTTTTGTACAGCAAAGGAAACCATAAACAAGATGAAAAGACACCCCTCAGAATGGGAGAGAACAGTTGCAAACAAAGCAACTGACAAAGGATTAATCTCCAAAATATACAAGCTGCTCATGCAGCTCAATATCAAAAAAACAAACAACCCAATGCAACAATGGGCAGAAGACATAAATAGACATTTCTCCCAAGAAGATATACAGATTGCCAACAAACACATGAAAGGATGCTCAACATCACTAATCATTAGAGAAATGCAAATCAAAACTACAATGTGGTGTCACCTCACACCAGTCAGAATGGTCATGATCAAAAAGTCTACAAACAATGAATGCTGGTGAGGGTGTGGAGAAGAGGGAACACTCTTGCACTGTTGGCGGGAATGTAAACTGATATAGCCACTGTGGAGAACAGTATGGAGGTTCCTTAAAAAACTAAAAATAGAACTACTATATGACCCAGCAATCCCACTACTGGGCATATACCCTGAGAAAACCATAATTCAAAAATAGACATGTACCACAATGTTCATTGCAGCACTATTTACAATAGCCAGGACATGGAAGCAACCTAAGTGTCCATCGACAGATGAATGGATAAAGAATATTGGCAATATATACAATGGAATATTACTCAGCCATAAAAAGAAATGAAATTGAGTTATTTGTAGTGAGGTGGATAGACCTAGAGTCTGTCATACAGAGTGAAGTAAGTCAGAAAGAGAAAAACAGATACTGTATCCTAACACATATATATGGAATCTTAAAAAAAAAAGGTCCTGAAGAACCTAGGGGCAGGACAGGAATAAAGACACAGAAGTAGGGAATGGACTTGAGGACACAGGGAGGGGGAAGGGTAAGCTGGGACAAAGTGAGAGAGTGGCATGGATATATATACACTACCAAATGTAAAATGGATGGTTAGTGGGAAGCAGCCGCATAGCACAGGGAGATCAGCTCAGTGCTTTGTGACCACCTAGAAGGGTGGGAGAGGGAGGGTGGGAGGGAGATGCAAGAGGGAGGGGATATGGGGA
The DNA here is from genome assembly GCF_003676395.1 of Aethalodelphis obliquidens. Lineage (NCBI taxonomy): Eukaryota > Metazoa > Chordata > Mammalia > Artiodactyla > Delphinidae > Aethalodelphis > Aethalodelphis obliquidens. The sequence goes on from NW_020837948.1 coordinate 22,585,750, forward strand.
TATACGTATAGCTGATTCACTTTGCTTTACAGCAGAAACTAACACAGCAATTTAAAGAAATTATACTCTAATAAAGATGTTAAAAAAAAAAGACATGTTAGGGCTTCCCTGGTGGCGCAGTGGTTGAGAGTCCACCTGCCGATGCAGGGGACACGGGTTCGTGCCCCGGTCCGGGAAGATCCCACATGCCGCGGAGCGGCTGGGCCCGTGAGCCATGGCCGCTGGGCCAGCACGTCCGGAGCCTGTGCTCCGCAACGAGAGAGGCCACGACAGTGAGAGGCCCACATAACGCAAAAAAAAAAAAAAAAGACATGTTAGAAAAATAAAAGGATTTTACAAAATAAATAATGAGATCATTAATTAAACACTTAAAATAATCATTATTAAGATAGAAGTAAAAATTGATTTAAGAATAGAATTTTAACCTATAATGGAAATGAACCTGAAAAAGAATATATATACATGTATATGTGTATATATATGTACATATAACTGAAACATTTTACTGTACACCTGAAACAAACACAGTATTGCAAATCAATAAAACCTCAATTTAAAATAATAAGAATTAAAAATTTTTAAACATTTTAACAGTAAAAATAAAGAATAAGTATATAAAAATAAAGGAAAGCAAGACAGAAGCAGGAAGACAAAGATGAAAGAGATAGACATCAAGCTAATTTAGGAATAGATGTAAGGAAGGGAATAACCATCTAAACTACCACTAAACGTTCAGAGGCAACACAGACACAGTTTTCCTCAGTTGCCTTGATAGCAAGAAATCTATTATCTCCATAATAAAGCTTTCTTCTACCTAGCACCTCCCAAACCCTTCCCCACTCCCAAGGAATGCAGGAACTCTTCTGGAATTTACCCAATCAAAGGGTAACCTTGTTTCAAAAACTGTTTGAAATGACTCTATCTTCAAACAGCCTTTTCTGAAAATTCTCAGTGATGGAAGGTAGGTGGAGAGGCCACACCTGAAGTAGAGAGAGAAAAAGGTCTGATTAACTCCACCACTGGTGGTGCTTTTGCTGTCATATGAGGTTGCTGTTAAAAACTGGTCCTTGGGCTGCCCTGGTGGCGCAGTGGTTGAGAGTCTGCCTGCCGATGCAGGGGACATGGGTTCGTGCCCCGGTCCGGGAAGATCCCACATGCCACGGAGCATCTGGGCCCGTGAGCCATGGCCGCTCAGCCTGCGCGTCTGGAGCCTGTGCTCCGCAACGGGAGAGGCCACAGCAGTGAGAGGCCTGCGTACCGCAAAAAACAAACAAACAAACAAAACTGGTCCTTGCGTATATACTGTCCGTTCTCCCAAGATGTCTTATTTACGTAGATCCTTGCACAGGCCACTCTGGTTCTTTGAGAGTGGAGGAGCTCAGCCGGGTCCCATGCTGGGGTCCCAAGATTGCAACTCTTAGGGGTCAGCTCTTTCACCTCCCACACAAGGCACCATCAAGTGCCCCAGTAGCACGGGGTCAAGCACAACAGCAACTCCAGGGAGTCACCCCTCAAGTCTTCTAAAGGAGGCCATCCTGCTTGCTTCCAAAATGCCACATTTATCCTTGCAGAGGGGCGACCTTTGTGACTTGGTTGATGTTCTGGCACTTCTCTCTCTGGAGAAGAGGAAACTAAATCACAAATTGAGTTCATATGCAGGTGCCTTGACAGAATATCCATTCCTCTAATATTATGGAATACATTCTAAGATACTGAGACACACAACACACAAGTCCTTGATATAAGAATATAAGAAGTCTTAACATAAGAATGTAAGTCCTTTATAAAATATAAAAGCAGAATAGAAAGAGGAAAACAAAATTAGCAAAACCCAGCTATAAGCAGGCCAGTAGTCTCATCTCTTCTGGAATTCCTACTTTACTACTTCTCCCTATTTTGCGTCCTTCATGCCCAAGAAGGAAGAGCCAGAAAGAGCTATTTTTCCCTGGAGCCCATGTTGAGGGCCATGGTCATGTCACACGAGTCATTGCTCTTCAGAGCCAGGAGTCCCTGTGACTAGAGCTGTAGGGCACACCCTGCCCACACATAGCTCAGCATCATTAGACTGGCATATCATCACATCACAGAATCCAAAACCAGATAATAAGCCACCGTTGGAGTTACTTGCTGAGATGGTGATCATCACAAACCAATTGGAAAACCAGTGCTTTGTACCGTGCCTCACAAGGGGGTGCTATTTCCCACCGATTGCGATTGGACGTACTGAGGAGACTTTGAAAAAGCACTGATGGGTCCTTCCCCTCATATAGAGAGAGAGCAATAGACTTTTTTGTACCTCCATTATATATTTCAAGAAGAATAAAATGAACTATCTTCTTCAATAATTAAGTGTGCAGAGTCTGCTGGGAATGATGTTGTTTTACTTGACATTTTACGTATCTATGAAGAGGCATGGGAGGAAATGATTTGAGGATAGCCTATTTTTCTTTTATAATTTTTTTCTATGTTAAATGAAGTATACTCACATAGCGGACAATTAGAAAACAGGACAGGAAAAATGCGTCCCTCATGCTATCGTATATCGTTATGAACATTTTGGGGTGTTTCCCTCCAACTATTTTCCTAGCTACTCACTAGGAAAAAAACCAACAACCATGAACACATAGTATATAAAATAGAGTCCTTTTTTATTTAATTTAAATCATATTATGAGCATTTCCTCATATTACTATCTATTTTCACAAGGCTTATTTTATTTTTAATATCTGTATAATAGAATTTTTGTTTACATAACCATTCTTCTATTACTGTACATTTAGATTATTTCTAAAAGTTTATAATTACAAGAAAAGCTAAGGAGTGGTAAATCAGATATAGATCTAGTTCCAAAATTATATTACTTCCCTAGGAAGGATACTCAGGAGTAGACGACAGGGTACTACAATGTGACCATTTTTATGTTTCTAAATAAATGTCACTAAATTGTCTTCCAGCTAGGGGTGGAATTCAAAATATTTAACACCTAGTGTGGACACAGGCCAATCAGAACAGACTTCCACTGTCAATAACCTGTAAAAGAGCCTTGGGGCACAAGAGCAGAATATTAGCATGCTTATGCTAATTTACAGGGTCACCAAATTATACCCTAAACAGCATTATTACCATTTATATATTTAAAAACCTCTAACCAAAAAGAGAGATCCCTCATCTTTTTTTCATCAATACTATTTTAATGTTTAATGTTCAACCTTATTGGTAAGGTTGAAGTTTTTTTTCCTCATTCCAAACGGATTCTTTTAGAAATTAACTCTTCATTCCATTTCTTTGCACATTTACTTATTGGAGTCCTAATATTTTATTTACATATCAGAGAGGCCATATTGCACAGTGGTTAAGAGAGCAGCCTCTGAAGTTAGAGGACAGGGGTTTTGCTCCTCAAACTATGGCTAAGTAACATTGGACTAGTGTTTTTAGTCAGCTCAGACTACCACAACAAAATACTACAGACTAGGTAGCTTAGACAACAGAAATTTATTTCTCACAGTTCTGGAGGCTAGAATTTGAGATGATATCAAAATCATGTAGGCTTGAAAAAAGGATTTTTTTCCCCTAATGCACACCACCAGTTCAGTAGCACAAACTGATCATACACATTATATCTTCTTGTTCTCCAAACACACATACACAAGAATGAGAGAAGGGAAGAGTGGATGAAAAATTTCAACAAATTTTTGGAACACTTCAAGAAGCTGAGGCAGCAAAAACCCAAAAACCTGCAGAAGAGAAGAGTAATGAGAAGCCAGGGAATCCACCCCCACAGAACCCCAGAAAGGCTTAGGATTTGGAAGTATCTGTTTCCATGGAAGGTTCAGATATGATGTGAGAATAAAAACAGGGGGCTTGGTTGAACACAGATAGAACAATTCAACTCCCCACACATCCGTTCACTCACTCTTTACAGCCCAAAGACTTCACATTCCTGTCCCCACTCCACCTCCACACATACACATAAGGAACTGCAGGTTTATTCTTTGGAAGAATTGAACTGAAGTGGCTCTGACTTAAGACACTGCACCCAGCAGAAGGCAAGGGTAAGCCACAGGAAGACTCAACATAACCAAATTGAACTCCAGACATTCCTCTAATTGTAGCACATGGGAATTTCTTCCGTCCAGTTACACAGTTCACAGACCTGAGATTCTTCCTTGACACTTTCTTTTACACTTGACATCCATTTTATCAGGAAATTCTGTTGACTCTATTTTTAAAATCAATCCAGAATCCAACTACTCTTAACCACATTTATTGCTGCTACCCTGGTGAAAGCCACCATCTCTCTCTCTCTACTGGATTACTGGAACAGCCTCCTAACTCGTCCCCTCACTTCCAATATTGCTCCCTACAATCTATGCTCAACACAAGTGCCAGAGTGATTCTTCAAAATCTGAAGTCAGACCGTGTCACTCTTCTCCTTCAAACCTTAAATGACACCCCTCTGTACTCAGTAAAAGTTTCCCATTACCCACAAGACCTTCTTTTAACCTCTTTGATCTCCCCTCCTTCTATTTCCTCCTCAGTCACTCTCCTGCTGCTATATTGATTTCCTTGCTATTCCTCTAACGTGACAGACCTGCCTCTACCTCAGGGCCTTCGCACTGGCAGTTCCCTGCAACTAGTCTTCTTCAGCCTTGCCCCAGATATTCTGTGATATATACACACAAATACTATGCCTTTTTATATAAGGGACTTGAGCATCCACGGATTTTGGTATCCTGGAACCAAGTCCCCACAGATACCTAGGGATGACTGTACTGTGTGACCAGCATAATTAATTGGAAAACAGTAACAAAAACAAAAACTCAATACTCCCACCAAGGTACTTCATTGTGAATTTCAGAGCATCTAAAAAGGACAATCTTAAAAAGCCTCCAGAGAGAAAAATCCAAGTAAACAGGAATCAGGATGGCATCAGATTTATCACAACATTGTGAGTTTCTTCAAAATTCTCAGTGAAAATTATTTTCAACCTAGAATTCTTTGCCCAGCCAAAATGTCCATCAAGTAGGAGAGCAAACTAAATATCTAAAATTCTCAGATATGCAATGACTTAGAAAACTCACCTCCCATGTACTTTCTTAGGAAGCCAATGAAAGATGTGCTTTCCCACACACTGAAGAAAGACGAAGACATGGGACTCAATAAACCATGGATCTGTCATCCCTGGGGGTGAGAGCTATGCAGCAGACCTAGAGAGAAAGCTGTCCAGGAGGGTGGGGGGCTGTGTTATTTCCAAGCTAAGGTGAGATGTGGGAGTGATGGTGGGATTATCTGAGATACTTTATTTTTTGACAAACATTTTTGCCACAAGTTTGACTGATCATTGGATCCTTTTAAGAAAATTGCAAAGCATATATGGCAACAAATGGATACAAACAATGAAAAGAAACAAGACAATTATTAACATCAGGAAGAAGGAAAAAATTATCTTAGAACAGAAACATATTCACGACTACACTATCGGTTTAGCAGTGAATCATGTGCATATCAATCGTTGCTGATATAAATTTAGCTGTGGCGTAACCATATTACGAGGATGGGAAGAAAGAGACTGAAAGGTGATACTGTAGAAGACAGCTTAATTCCTAACTCGGTATAATAGAATGTCAAAAGATACTTTCTAAAATTGATAATCGAAAATAGCTGTCTATGCATAATATTTAGAAATACGGAAGTATAGTCAAGAAGGAAAAGTTAGAGCAGGTTCAGGGATGGGTGGAGAGGGTGTGGTAGAAGATTGCTGTTTTATATGATAAGTTTTTCACATTGGTTGTTTTTTTTCTAATGTGTACACATTACTTTGGTAACAATATGAATTAATTTCAAAAGTAAGTACATAAATGCATACAAGTGATGCATACTCCTTAAGTGTATAAAATAGCCAAAAGAGGGGTGGGGAAATCAACCATAATTTCATAACCCAAAACAATCACTGTAAGACTATTGTATTTGCTTCATCTTTCATAAAAAGAGCATTATAACTATATTTTTATACAATTTAAATCTTGCCCCCCTTTGTTTACTTTATATCATTCCAAAGCAATTTTTATCAACAATTTTACCAGCTGCATAACATTCCTCTGATCTTCATCCCTACTGATTCTTAGGCCTCACATGGACAGCAAAGACATCTTGAAAAAAGAGATGACTGAGGGAGTAGGGGGTTCCTTTTTAAAAATTAAGATCTTGCAACAGGGAACAGCCCATTTGAAACCTCAATCCAAACTAGCTCAAGTGAAAAGGGAAACTTATTGGCTCATGGAACTGGAAAGGGTGGGGTATCACTCCAGGCACTGCTAGGTCCAGGGCTCAGACAACATCGTCAGGACTGGATTTCTCGTTCTCTCCATCCTCAGTAGCATTTGTTCTCATAGTGAGCTCTTAATTGGTTCTTCCTCATAGTTGCAAGATGACAGCAGCCGTTTCAGCCTTTCCTCTTCCCAGGAAGGCCTCTTTCCCTGGCCTCCAGCCCTAGAGACAGCTGGTGGTTGGATTCATGATGCTTTGTGGACTCGCCATGTGGTACAAGGAATACACAGTGGGAGCTCAGGGGTGTACTCGGGGTGGTGGGCAGTGGAAGAAACACCCAACATATTATGGCCAATTTGTATTTTCTTCTGCATACTTATCTCTATCTTACCATTTTGTTACCATTAAACAAAACGAAACAGGAGAAGGTAACATGGCTGGGCAGGATGGTAACACTATAAACTCATGATGACCAGCTTCTACTGGATCCTCAGTCCTACCATTTTTCTCTGTCTTGCATGGTCACTGTCTACCAAAACTATTTTCACACAGTCTCCACTCTCCTCACTTTCAACCCTCCTCCTCCCGGGTACCGCCTTCTTTACCATGAAAATAGAAGTGATCACCTGGGAACCGCTTCAACTTTCCATACCAGCCTGACTTACCTGCGTCCTCACTCATCTTTTCCTCTTCCCTCCAGACACAGCAAATAACATGTGCTTCTGATCTAAAGTCAGTCCATCCACTTATGCTCTGAATCTTACTCTCTCATGTTTCCTTGGAACTCTGGTGCTATCTATTAATCTCATTCTCTCGGTCCCACTCTCTTACCTCGCCCTGGCTGTATCATTTTTCTTCCCATTTAAACATGCTCAAGTCTGCACTTTAAAAAAAGAGAGCTATTTCCTTGGCTTCCTGTGCCCCTGCATTTATTATGCTATCTCCTCCGCCTTAGAGCAAAGCTTCTTTAAAAAGTTATGCGCTGTCTGTATTTTCTCACCTGTTACTCACTCTCCAAATTACCTCATTTGAAATCCAAACTCATCATCTCCTGAAACTGCTCACTCTCCGGTCACTACTATGTGCGTAGTGCTGAATCTAAACTTCTCACCTCACTTGGCCTCTCTGTAGCAGTCGTCATAGTCGGCTACTCTCTTCCGTTGACCCCTGGGACCCAGCTAGCTCTCCTTGGTTTCTTCCTCTGTGGCCCATCTTGATACCTTTGCTCAACCTTCTTTTCTCTCCAAATATTAATTATAGGAGTTCCTCAAGCCTTGGTCCTGGGCCCTATTGCCCTCTGATTCTGTGCTCTGCCTCCCAGAGTGATGTCACTCTGCCCCATAGGTCCAAAGATCCCACATCTTTAATAAAGCTACATTTGTGTCCAGTGTCTGTCATCTTGATCCATGTCCCCACCTGCTCCATCTTCACTAACTGTCTCAGAGGCTCCACAGCCTGAACTGGACTCGTTCTTTGTCCCAACCTCTTGCTCCCACATCTGCTCCTCTTCCAGTGTTTCCTGTCTTGGGAAATGACATCACCACTCCCACCCCTAGTTGTTCAAGCCAGAAAATTGGGAGTTAGCCATGTTGCCTCCCTCTTCCTCATCTCTCACATCCAATCAGTCACCAAATTTGGGTAGTTATCCATGTTTTCCCTTCTTCTGCACTCTTTACATCCAAGCAATTGCCAAGTTTTATCTGTTTTGCCTCCAAAACAGCTCTCTAGTTTTGTCTCTATATATACCCTTCCCGGCCAGGATAACATCACCTCTGACCTGGAGAATTGCAAAAGCCTCTTAACTGGTCTCTTGGTGTGTGATTGCTTGTTTGAGGCGTATTTTATCCGCTTGGATGGACTGTTTTATCCATAAAGGCAAAGATAAAGACTGTCTTATTCACCACTTTATTTACAATTCCTATTTTATGACTTGGCATAGTATATGCCTAATAAATCTTTTATAAAATTAGTGAAGGAATATAAGATTCTTGAACTAAAATCAACTACTACATCACTTCAAGCCAACACATCTTTCACTCAGCGCAAAATCCAAACGCAAGAAAACTATCTCCCAGTTGTGATAAAAATAGGTGTCACAGATTTAGGTGCTCTGCTAGCCAGCAGCCATATGAAGATATCTTCAGGGCCTGGAGACAGAGGAGGGGACGAGAAACCATGTGACTGGCCTGCATCACACAGCTGCTTGGTGGAGGAGTAATTACTAGAGCTCCAAGTTTCTGGCTCCCATTCAAGTCACTTTTTTCCACATTGCCACAGACAGGACCCATTAACACAGCATCGTACATAAAATGAATCTCACTGTCCTAACAAGTTTATTTATCTAGCTTCCCCTGGAAACCCTGGAATTTTTTGTAGGTTATAAACATAGTTCATGAGGAGCAGCAGATTATAAAATGGTAGGGGTGGGAATAGAAGCTAGCACCCTGAGAAGTAAGGAGATTACAGACCCATCAAACATCATGCTTGCAAATATTCTGGAACAAATTAAGTTACATGCAAACAGTTCAATACCTTCATAATTCATTTGACAAATATTTATTGAGCTCCTACTGAATGTCAGGCATTGTTGTAGTCACTAGGGACGTAGCAGTGAAAAGAACAGCCAAAGTCCTGACCTCAAGAAGATGACATTCTGTCAGGGGAAATAGACAGTAAACAAGCAAACAAATCAATAATATTGGGTAGTAATATATGTTTTAGAGAAATAGGAAGTCAGTAAAGGAAGAGAGTGGTGGAAGTGGGGCAGCTGTCATTTTAGAACAGCTAGAGAAGATCTCTCTGAAGAAGTAACATTTGAACAAGTGAGAGAGCAACCGTACAAAGATCTGGGAGGAAAGCATTCCAGGCAGAAGGAGCAGTAAGGACCCTGAGGCAAGAGTGTGCTCACTGCGTTTGAGAAACAGCAAGGAATGTGGCTGGAATAGAGTGAGAAGCGAGGGGAGATGGAGCAGTGGGCTGCCGGGGCTGGATCATCCAGGGCAAGGTAAGGACTCCGGATTTTCTTCTCTTTGTGACAGGAAGCCAGTGCAAGGTTGCAAGCAGGCGAAGGATGTAATCAGGTTCTGTTTTGAAAGGATCACTCCGCTGCTGATGGAGACCAGTTAGAAGACCATCTCAAGGCAACAACACATGATGGTATCTTGGACTATGATAGTATCAGTTGAAAGTGCTGAGAAGTGGTTAGATTTTGGTTATATTTTGAAAGTGGAGTCAAAAGGATCTGCTAATGGAGGACGTGTGGAATATGAGTGAAAGAGACGAGCCAAGACTGACTCCAAAGCTCTGACCTGAGAAACGGGATAAACGGAAGAGCCATTTATTCACAACCATAATTCTTGGCAAGGATTAGGCATGTGAAGGAAAATCAAGGGTTCTGTTTAAATCATCGATTTTGATATGCCCATTGGATACTCAAATGGAGATAATGAGTAGGCCGTCTGGAATTTAGGGGAGACATGAGGATTATACATATACATCTGGGAGTTATCAATAGTTGGGATCTTTTTATGGCTTTGGCCATGTAAGTGTGTGAAATAATCTAGGAAAGATGTATGCATGGAGAGGAGATTGTACACTCCAGTATTCAGACTTTTGTAAGATGAAGAAAATTCAACAAAGGACACAGGAAAGAGGATGTCAGTGAAGGGGAAAATAAGATGAGTGTAGAGCCCTGGAACCCAAGTAATGAAGTGTTTTGAGAAGCAGAGAGTGAACAGCTGTGTTAGATGTGCTGAAGGCTTAAGGCAGGTAAGGACATGGATTTAGCTACAGCACATAGCTTCTGAGCATAAGACCATAACTGACTTCAGAAGTAAAGGATTTCAGTTCTTGGAGAACCTTAGAAATCAACCCCTAATTTTAAATGTGAGAAGATCAAGACCCAGATGAAGTGATTTGTCGAAGTAACAGAGTTAATTTGTTATAACCAGATCTCCTGATCCTGTGCTTTTTCTAATATATCACTACTCTACCTTCCAGATATTCAACATGATTACCCTGAGTCATCCACATCCAAGTCAAAAAAGGTTTAGCTATATTCTGTCTACTTGGCTTAAGGAAGCTGAAAATGTTAAGATTTCCTCACAGAAATAGTTAAGAGTTTGGAAAATAAAAAGTTTTCTTGGTTCTTGCCTACAAAATTTGAGTAGAGCAGCGTGTTTTCCGGCCATACCCGATAAATTACAAGGTATTGTTTAAAGAAAAGAACTGCAAATTTGATGAACAATTTTAAACAGTTCTGCTTTTTCCTCTATGTTCCACTCTATTTCCATGGAAATTACATCCACTAGCATAGAATCTGCTTCAAGAATGTTATTACTAAGATCAAGAATAATTTCCAAAAACTAGAAACCTGGGGAAGATGAAATTATTGTATTTAACTGACACATTCAAATACAAATCAAATCTGTCTTTCAAGATAAAACCAACGGTCTATGATTTCCTGTGCTTTTTGGCTATGACTACATAACCAGTTTTCCAACTATTATCCGGTGGCTTTATAACTCCTATTATAAGGCTGACTGTTGATGGACATTGCAGGTTATTAAAGCTTTTGGGTTTAGATAGTAAGGTTCACTTTACCCTACCCCATTTTCAGCATAGTTATAAATTCACCATTGCGTCCAACAGTCTTTTTCTTTCTGGGACTCAGGTTAGTTTTCCTGACTGTTCAGATAGGCTTGAGTTAGCAAGAATTAAAATTGTTAGAGCCGTACTGAGGCACGTAGTCTGCCATGCTGTTTGAAAGGTGCAGGTGCATCCAATCTTACAAAAGAGATGTTCAGATACTTCTGCCTTGCCACGAACACATTATATTAGAGAAATGTGTTGTCTTTAAAAAAACCTTTTTTGTCACAGAAGCCTTTCTACCTAATCTTTTAACTTCCTTTACCAACTCTCTTTGCATCTTCAGAACCATTCTGCTTATTTATTAATATTGGGAAAGAACATTTCAAAGAAACAAAAATTTTCAAGTGCACAGAATATACTCACTTTTTGAAATGCAGGTAACTTCTTATTTTCAATTCTTTCATTCTGCATGTTGATCTTCTTGAACTGATCTCATCCTTCCTTGAAGTTATCTGATTGCATGGTCTGTCTCAGCCTTTCTCCTCTGTCTCCAGTTACAGTATCAGCTCCACTATCTGCAGGGGTCAAGTTGGCTTTCTATCACATAGTTCATCTGAAAGCGGCAGCTTACAGTATTCTATATTACCACAGGGGGCAAGAAACATACAAATGTTGTGTTCCTTGGCCCTTATAAGGGGGACAGTAGTCTTAACCACTGAAGCCTAGACAGTAAACAGTAGCAACTGATGATATTTAAAAGGACAAGTTAGATTTTACATCTTTTCTGTGGAAGTTTAAAAAAATTGCCTCAATTAGACAACTCATGCAGTTTGTGGGAACATGACAATGTTACTACTGGCATCATTTATGTTGGTCTTTGCCATCCTGCTTAATTCTACCCAGGATCAGCCAGCCAGCCTGGCATCATTCTATCCCCTCCCTCTGTTCTTACCCATCCTCCAATAGCTGCTACATGGGAAACTGATTCTCCTCCAGTTCTTCCGGGATGTAACCTGAAGTTTACAAGGAGAGGGGCAGCAGCTGGTTCAGCTGGACCATAATGAAAGTCTAGGAGAAGCAACACGAAAATAAGAAAAATAAAATGTTTTTTGGGTTTTTCTTAAAAAAAAAAGGAGAAAACATCTCAGCAGAGAGACCCTGGTAAAAAGCAGTTTGCTCCACTGGCCAATGGTATAGCTCGAGAGAAATTTTGCCACAAGTATTTGCTAACTACTGAATTTAATTAAAGTAACCTTGGTGACCAAAACCAGTCTACTATTAAAGGTTTGTGTGTAAAGTACTGGAACGGAGATCAGTATTTTATAATAACATACTTTTTAAAAGAAGAAATTATAAATATGGGAAAAGCGTAGCTGCTGCCGTCTTTGCCAGGGCAAGTTTCCTCTACTAACCTCTCCAAAGCGGTTTCCTTCTTTCCTTAGAACTGGAAATGTCACTAGATCTTCTTTAGATGCAACTCTACATTTACTTATCCTTTCAGAAATCCTTATTGATTACCTCTTATACATACTAGATTCTGGGCTAAGGAAGTTAAGACACATACCCAAATAATTATAATACAAGACAGAAGGTGATGAAGAGCCATCAGAGAAATGTGAATTCTCCTCAAAGCAAAGAAGGTACAAATGTATAAGGCACTCAGCGGGGAAGAGCCCTCACTGGCTGCCAGGCCGATGGCATGAGAGGGCTTACTGCACAATAGCGAAGGGCACATATTCAAGCACCAACCTGGCTCCTCCATTAATCAGCTTCTCCCTGGGACAGTTTTCAGCCTTCTCAAAGATACAATTTCCTCATGCATAAAAAGGAGACAAGATGCTACTTACTTCAGAGGGTGATAGGCGAAGATTAACTGAAATCATCTAGATGAAGAGATTTGCACAGTGCCTGGTCCATAGCAAGGGCTGAAGAAACATTCATACTAGTGCTATTGTGCTTGATGGATCCGTCAGGATTGTCAGGTTTAATCAATAAAGTGTGGCTTTGGCTAATATAGGCAAATAAGCAAATGAAAAGGAATGTGTTGGTAATTTAAGGGGATAGCTTATAGCCTCAAGAAAAGAGTTAGATATAAAGCAGAAACTAACACACCATTATAAAGCAATTATACTCCAATAAAGATGTTAAAAAAGAAGAAAGAGGGCTTCCCTGGTGGTGCAGTGGTTGAGAGTCCGCCTGCCGATGCAGGGGACACAGGTTCGTGCCCCAGTCCAGGAAGATCCCACATGCTGCGGAGTGGCTAGGCCCATGAGCCATGGCCACTGAGCCTGTGCGTCCGGAGCCTGTGCTCTGCAACGGGAGAGGCCACAACAGTGAGAGGCCCGCGTACCGCAAAAAAAAAAAAAAAAAAGAAAAGAAAAGAAAAAGAAAAGAGAGAATCAGATCATGCATGGGACAGGAATTCAAGGCTGAGTCAGGGATCTACGTAATAGGAATGAATGAAGAGTCTTTGTAGGAGACCACTGTCACCATTTTTCAATCCTAATATCACTTGGCTCAGATTCCAGGGAGAAAGTACATGTCTGGCCTACATGTTGGACACATGACTAGCCACACCCACCTCTTGGACAGGGGAAGGAAGGGTAAAGACTCAGAGAAGACTTCTCAGAAGCTGAGGTATTTCTTGGTCAAGGGGAAGAAAAAAGAGGACATTCACAGTGAGAACTCTAAGGCCCAGGTGGCAACACTGAGCAGCAACATCACTGCTCATAGGAGGGTGGCATCTGCCTAAAGCTGTGGTCAGGGAGAGGGGAGATTGTGGTGAGGTGAATAGGTAGGGCCAGATTTTTCAGGGATACCTGGAAAGCCAACAAGAGTGGTTCAGAGTTGGTGTGACAGGAACTTAGAAGTCACTGAAGGGATTTGAGGAAGATTGAACATAGGTTAACATACATTTCTCATATAGAGTTTGGCAGGGTTAGGTAGTGTAATTCGGAAAGGGGAGAAAAGAAAGCAGTTTAGACTTGAGAATTCTGCATGAGGTGATGAAATTCTAGACTAGGGTGGTGATATTGGGAAGGGACAAAAAAGTCTAAGCAAGAAATATGCTACCTTTTTTCAGAGAAAAACAATGTTTGAAAGTCAACAGGATAGCTAGAATCAAATAGACAATAACAAGAGTTGGAGAGGATGTAAAGAAAATGGAACCCTCCTACACTGCTGGTGGGAAAGGAAAATGGTACATCTACTTTGGAAAATAGTCTGGCTGCTTCTCAAATGATTAATCTCAGAGTTACTATATGACCCAGCAATTCTACTCCTCAATATATGCCTGAGTAAAATTAAAACATATATACACACAAACAGTTGTACACGAATGTCTATAACACCATTATTCATGACAACCAAAAGGTGGAAACAATTGAAATGTCCATCAGCTTATGAATGGATAAACAAAATGTGGTATATCCAGACAATGGAATATTATTTGGCCATAAAAAGGAAGGAAGTACTGATATATGCTACAACACAGATGAAACTTGAAAACATCAGACTAAGTGAAAGAAGCCAGTCACAAAAACCCACATACTGCATGATTTATTCATATGAAAGTTCAGAATAGGCAAATCTATAGAGACACAAAGAGTAGTGGTTGCTTAGGGCTGGGGGATGGGAGGGACAGGAATGGGAAGGTACAGAGGTGATAGCTTAAGAGAACAGTTTCTTTTAGAGGTGCCGAAAGTGTTCTAAAATTGACTGTGGTGATGGTTGCACACATATACAACTATCCTAAAAACCTCTGAATTGTACATCTTAAATGGGCAAATTGTACAATATGTAAATTATATCTCAATAAAACACTTTAAAAAAAGTCATCAGGATGTGGCAATTTAGTATAATGGGGAATGATGCAGAAGAATGATCTACGATAGTTCTAAGGCAACCTACTTGGGTCAGTGGGAGACTGTAGTATAATGACAAAGAGAAGGAAGACAGAAGGAACCTGGTTGGGTGGCCGAAAGAAATATTGCATCACCTGATACACATGCTGAGTCTGCAGTGACTGTGAAAGAGCCATGGAGGTTATGAAAGTGACCAAGAAACAAAGGGTGTGAGAATGCTCTTGGGCCAGCTAAAGTCCCTATTCCTGGGGACCTGGGCTTGTTTTAGAATGACAGAGGTATGCATCAGACCAGATTTCAAAAAGGCTGCAAACTCTGCACAAGTTTAGACATAGAAGAAAGATTTTCATTTTCTTCACAGGGCCAGATGGCAGGTTATGAATAATATGATGGTGCTGTTATTCCAGTACTGTCTTGAATTCTGTCTGTTGACTGCAGGTTCTGGCTGGCTCATCTCAGTGCCTGCATTCCCCACCCCAGCTAGCTCACTGTCCTGCACTTAAGGACTACTCAATAATTCTTAGTAATTTCAAATTTAGATTTTCACTTCACTTCTACCAAACATCTGAAACATAAAGATAGGCCATGTCATCAGCCCATACCCACCCCAGGTCCGTCTGCCTCCTCTTAGAACTCTGCACAGATGTTTTGATCGCCTTTTTGTGATTTTGCATCCTCTAGAAGATTGTCCTTGTTGATTCTAAGATATTTGTATTTGTGAAACAGTATCACATATTTTGGATGACTTCATCCTATTTCTGGCATTTCTTCCCTCCTTGTTTCTGGTTTGCCTTTTTGGTGACAAAAATCCAAGGAAAACTAACAACTGATGATACCTAAAGAGAAAGCTGGCAAGCCCCACCTCATGATCTGAAGATGCTTTTAAAATCAGATCACTGACCAATCTCTACACATTGTGTCGAACTTGAAAACACACATCTATGTCAGATTGGGCCTGATACAAGAAAGTCTATGGTCATTCTTTCTGCTGCAGTGATTAAAAACTCACTTTTCTCTCTACTGAGGAATCGAATAAATCTGCACAGTCACAAATGTTTCAGGTCTGAACCTGGCACTTCACGTACATTTTCTTATTTAATGTTCACTCAGATGAGGAGATAGGCCAGAACAGCAAAGGGATTTGCCCACGGTCACTTAGGTAGGATTTCTATTTACAAAGACTGGCTGGCAGCTAATATACTACAATTGCTTCGAATGTTTAATACCCACCACTCAATCCACTCAATAATGTCTTTGGACAGCGGCGGTCTCCCAACCGAAGCCAGTATTTGCGTTGCACAACAGGTCTCACAGCTGGGGATTGGCCTCAACAGAACCAAATACAGAAGCTCCCTGCTGCTTGGGGATGGAGAATCCTGAAAGCAGGCCTGGTGCTCTGCCTTACTGTTCAAATACTTTAATACTGACCACCTCTCAACTGGATATTACCAAATAATTCATTCACTCCCTTCATTTTAAAGACCATGCTCATTTAAAAGCAAATGTAATCCATATGGTTCTGGTTTCTTTACACTCAAGTCACCAACAATATGTTCTTTTGCAAGAGCTACTTCATGTCCAAATGTCCTTGGAGACGATTTTTTTTTTTCCAATGAGGGCAGGAAGCTGCATTTGGACAAGAGTAATCACCAAAAGGTTTAAGTTCACAACTTGAAAATTCAAAACCCGTAAGGTTTAAACTGTAAACTTACCCACTTCATATTCTGAAAGGGCCCCAAAGAGCAATAATAGCAAGGATCTGGCAAGTATTAATACATGAACATCTGGAAAAGCGGGGTGGAGTGGAATGAGAGGAGAGGACAGTGACCGATGTGAGGACAGTGACCAATGTGGATGCCATCAGGAAGCCAGGCCAGGGCAGGGTCCCTTGACGAATCAAGGAGACACTGTGTCCTTGAAGTGCTGATGTTCTTGTTGTGAAATCAGCAGCCAGAAGAACACACCAGGAGCCATGAGGGAATTTGTGGTCGGAAACAGAGCTAGGACTTAGGTCCATATATTATATAAAACCAAAAATCTGTGGCTGGGCTCTGAGGCTCTTATTTGTTCAAAGGTCATATGAAAAGGTCTGTACTTCTGCTGGGATACCGGTAAAAATGTATGTAAAGCTAATTTTTCACAGTCAGTGGATTAAACAGTAACTCTCTTGATGAGATCTATATAATGTAGTACCTTATTATGTGTTTCTTTTTATCTTGATTTAGAAAGGACCAAGGATTTTCTCAATTGTGATAAACATCACAAAATGGAAATAAAATTTGACTAGATTGAAAAAAAAGAGTAAATGAATTGTCCTTAAAATTGTTGAAATGTAAATATTTTCTATAATTAATTGTAGATAATAGAGAACAAAGACTGAGTACTGTATGAAATCTGACCAGATGGGCATTCTCTTGGAGAAAAATTAAAATTACATGATTCCTAGCTAAAGGACTAGGGATGGAAGTAACAATAAAAGAATGGGGCTTCCCTGGTGGCGCAGTGGTTGAGAGTCCGCCTGCCGATGCAGGGGACACGGGTTCATGCCCCGGTCCAGGAAGATCCCACATGCCGCGGAGCGGCTGGGCCAATGAGCCATGGCCACCGAGCCTGCATGTCCGGAGCCTGTGCTCTGCAACAGGAGAGGCCACAGCAGTGAGAGGCCTACCGCGTACCGTAAAAAAAAAAAAAAATGCATGATGGGTTTCTTCCATGACATCATGAGCCTCATGGAGACACAGGTGACATAGGAGAACATGAAATGACAGTCTCATAGACAAATTCTACATTGATGAGCCCCATCTGTTGCTGCCATAAGCAGCTACCTTACCCGCGCCTGCACTTTGTCTTCCTTTGGTTCTCATTGGCCTAGTTTCTTGTCAATTCACTGAGTTAAGACAGTGATCTCCCAACAATTCTCATTTCCACAAAATGAGTCAACAGTTAGGGCAGGACATGGAAGGAATTTCCAATACTGGAAGTACACACACCACATCAGGTCTGAGCTCTGATATGGAGCAAACAGGGAGCTTCCTGTCAGTGTGTCTGCATCATTTACGCTGTTTCTGGATGAAGCAACATGGAAATTGAAAGGAGATGGTTCTAACAGATGCTCAATTCTCAATCACCCTTTCCATTTCTTCTTGAAAGAAGGATATATTATTTTGTTTGGGAGAGTAGACTGGCAAAGAGGCTCCAGGTACAGCTAGATGGGAGGAAGAATGAACCTCCTAAGGAGAGTGTGCTGGGGTATATGGGTGCAAGGGCACATACACATGCCCTACATGTTCTGCGTGAGTCTCATTCATGGAAGAAGGCAGGCTGTGATGCTGCACAGGGCATCCCTCTCTGACGCCGCCCTACAGTGTCCAACACGAGCAAACAGAATTAGGGATTGTCAGGGAAAATAGTCTATTACTGCCTATCTCCTCAACCTCCACCACAAAAGCTTCCCACTACTCTCTAAGCCACTGTAATGCTAAATGGGGCCACCCTGAAAGAGCAGAGAGGGGGGCGGAAAGAAGGACATGGGGCTCTTTGCCTCCTACCTGGCCTAACACGTATGGAAGCCAGGGCATTAGTAAGTAACCCAGAGAGGAAATACAAGGGCTCAGGTATTCTACAGCCATCAAATACTGAATATAAATGTACCTATATGTCCTGGCCTTTAGATATAGCCAATCTTTAGATACAGATGAGGTCACCTATATGGTAATGCCCCAAAGACACTGTTTGGTACACTTAGTAGCAGAAATTCCAGTGTTTTCTGTCCAGGAGTTCTTTGGCTCCAGATATCTACATGTGGTGTTGCCAATATGAATCAGAAATCTACTGCTGTCACCAACACCACTGCTCCTGGAATAGACTTAGGACTAGGTCCCTTGAGGCCAGTGGGGGCCAGGGGTGGGTTGTAAAGACAAGTTGCACATTCTTGAATGGCCGAAATTTTCCAGTTCATCATACACATTTGACACATGCTGGGCGTGCAATATTGTAAGCTGGGTGGGTGGGTTCTCCCGAAGCAGATGTTGAGATAGGGTTTGGGATGCAAGATATCTATTAGGAATAAAACCTGTGACAGGAAGGGGGATGAAGCAGGATTGGGCAGAGGGAGAAGTCAAGCTGTGGCACAGGCCAACCCAGTGGGGAGCTCTGGACTGAAAATGGCCCTTCAAAATTGACCCAAAACAAATATCTGGGGCTTTATATCCCTGAAACAAATGGCCAGCCCATGTTCAGTTACCAGATGCAGCCTGCCGCTGAATGGGCATGACCCTACTCAAAGCAAATCCCTGCAGCTAAGGCAGAGCCTAAAGCAGCTGACAGCTGGAGGCTATTTGCTGATTGCACTTTTCACTGCTGGTCAGCAAATGCTTCCTTGAAGAGAGATCTCGATGGTCCCTATCACTGTCTACCATAATGATGGGTTAGTCCAAATCAGGGAGGAGAGGAAAGAGATGAGAAGATAAAAAGATGTAAATGGCACAAGGAGTGAAGAAGCCGGAGCCACCTACTTGAGGTCAAATCCACTCCCAGTCTTGGGCCTGGGAAGACCTGGAGTCAGAGGTCATGTGTCCACTTCCAGCCTCCACTGCCATGACCAACTCCATGGAGTCTTCAACAACCTGACAGGCCGTGCCTCTTGCAGCTCTTGGCTTGGGCTTCAATCTCCTCAATGTTGATGAGGCATGGGACCACTCAGTGCCCACATTTGTACAATCCAGAAGGGGGAGATGTTAAGGAGGTGGGCAGTTAATGTGTTATTTGACCAGTAGGAGGCAGAATATAAATTCTTCTATCCTGTTCAGTCCTGTGAGATTGAGCAATCGGTTGTATTTGGCACCAGCTGTGGAGCTGATAATGCACTATCATACTGGATCTCGTACCTCCCCATCTCAGTCCTTTCCTCAACTCCTTTCCTGGGATTGCACTAGATAACAAAGCACATAAGCTTCTACCTCAGGCTCCACTCATTGAAGAACCCAGGCTAAGATGATTTGTTTCTTAGGTTAGGGCAAAATGTCTCAGTATCAGAAGTTACCACGCAGCAAAACAGCCAGTCATGTGCAAATGACATGGCTGGTCCAGGACCTCAAGACTGTTGCTGTGTAGAAATTCCCCATCCCAACCCTCCTACACTGTTGGTGGGAATGTAAGTTGGTGCAGCCACTATGGAGAACAGTATGGAGGTTCCTCAAAAAACTAAAAATAGAGTTGCCATATGATCCAGCAGTCCCATTCCTGGGCATATATCCAGACAAAACTATAATTCTAAAAGATACATGCACCCCTATAGTTCATAGCAGCACTATTTACAATAGCCAAGACATAGAAGCAACCTAAGTGTCTATTAACAGATGAATGGATAAAGAAAATGTGGCGCGCACACACACACACACACACACACACACACACACACACACGATGGAATATTACTCAGCCATTAAAAAGAATGAAATAATGCCATTTGCAGCAACATGGATGGACCTAGAGATTCTCATACTAAATGAAGTAAGTCAGAAGAGAAAGACAAATACCATATGATATCACTTATATGTGGAATCTAAAATATGACACAAATGAACTTATCTATGAAACAGAAACAGATTCACAGATATAGAGAAGAGAACAGACTTGTGGTTGCCAAAGGGGAGGAGGGGTGGGGGAAGGATGGAGTGGGAGTTTGGGGTTAGCAGATGCAAATTATTATATATAGGATGGATAAACAACAAGGTCCTACTGTATAGCACAGGGAACTATATTCAATATCCTGTGATAAACCATAATGGAAAAGAATATGAAAAAGAATATATATATACATATATATATATATAAAACCGAATCACTTTGCTGTACAGTAGAAATTAACACAACATTGTAAATCAACTGTACTTCAATAAAATTTAAAAAAAAAAGAAATTCCCCCCCTAACCCCCACCCATCAAAGGAAAAATGTAGATTCTAATTTTGCCCCTTCCCCACTTCCCCTTGTAATTAAAGCTTTAACACATGGAAATTTGCCCCAATCCCTTGCCTTTCCCTATGACCAAAAACCCAAAAATTCAGGGAAGTACTTATGTCATTTTTTTTCCCCAACTCAAAAGGCTGGGACTACTGAGTGTGCCTGTATTTCTTCTTTGAAGGTGGGGAACTCAAATCAAGAAGATAGAGAGTAAGAAACGTTTCTATGTCCTGAACCTTCATCTGGTATCTGGGGTCCAATACAGAAACATTGCTTCCATTGCTGAGTCGAATGTCCGGCCTCCAACACACCTACAAGAGCACTTTCAGATGTGCCTTTATGAGAAATTCTTTGGGGTCCCAGTGGAACTGGGCCAAAGGAAAACTGAAGTCTATTATATCAAGCAGTGCAGTTTACAATTCCAAACAGATTATTACCAGACTGACGTGATGCACCAAATGAAGCCTCTTGGCAACAGGGCTTATCTTCAAGTGTCACTCATAGCTCCACAGTTTATTTGCATCTAAATGTACAATAACGTAGCTGAATCACCTGCTACAGATTAAGTATAGTAAGTCCCCTACATACGAACCTTCAAGTTGCAAACTTTCAAAGATGCCAATGGTGCGTTCACATGTCTAATCACATAAGTTAGTTCATGTGTCTGGCATACATTGTCATGGGCATGCATCCTCTACAAGTGGTTGTGCTTTTGTGTACTTTACTGTACAGCCTGTTCATGATTTTCGTGGATTTGAGAAGGCAGATGAGAAGTCCAAAGAGGTCTTCAGCAACTTAGTAACCCTCAACGAGAAGGTGGAGCTAGATCTGCCAGAGGACGACTTCACTCAACTCCTTGCTGTGCAACATGAGGAGCTTACTAATGAAGACCTGATGGAATTGGAGACCCAGAGAAAGGACAAAGAGAGACAAGAGGAAGAAGTAACTGAAGCACTGAAGAGATCCACGACACAGGAAACGGCAAGGGGATTTTCTTTATTTGAGGAGGCACTGTTAGTTTTTGAGGCACAGGATCTGAATGTAGAAAGGTACACGAAGGTTGTTCCAAGCCGTTCAGGATGCAATCCAGTGCTAGCGTGTCACCTATGACGAGAAAAAAAGAGCCACTACCCAGACATCACTGGATCGTTTTTTCAAGAGGGTAGATAGAACTGAATCCAGCAAGGAACCAGAACCTGTGCCATCCACGTCAGGCGTGAGTGAAATTGCAGCTTGCCCTTCGTCTCCTGTTGCTGACGATCCTTTGGCTCTACCATCTCCCACCTCCTCTCCCTCCTCCAGTCAGTAACTCTTCTTGCCTGTTCACTCGATGCCAGCCCCTGTATGCCAGCTGTGGTACTGCACTACTGTACTTTTCAAGGTACTGTACTGTAAGATTTAAAATGTTTTCTTTATTTTTTGTTTGTTTTTTATGTATTATTTGTGTGAAAAGTATTATAAACCTATTATAGTACAGACTATATAGCCGATTGTGTTAGTTGGGTACCTAGGCTAACTTTGTTGGACTTATGAACAAATTGGACTTAACGAATGCACTCTAGGAACAGAACTCGTTCGTGTGTAGGGGACATATTCGTATGTATTTTTCCCCTCTTCACGTTTAAAATGGGGTAAGTTCTGGGGTAGCTCTCCTTGGAACAGGGTAGGGTCCTATTGTTGGAAACGAGAGCAGGATCAGCCTTTTGGTGTCCAAGAACACGCCAGACCACCTCCAGGTCCCATGAGCCCCTGAGGCACCTGGACACCTGGGGGTTGGTTAGAACCCGCTGCTCCCCTCAGCCAGAGGTCAGGAGCCCATATTCTAGGGATGAGCTGGGACCCAAGGGACAGAGAGCAGGACTCATCGGGACGGCCTGAAGCCATGCAAACCTTAAACTCTGTTAGCCACCCCTGCAGTCGTCCAACATTGCAGAAACAGAAGCTTCCCCAAAGAACTCAGCATGAGGCCCAGAGGAAATAATAAGTGATCAAGAGAGCTTGTCAGAATCTTAGGCTGTCACTGCACGAAGGCAGAGGCCTGAGACAGCTGTCCAGATGTTTGAACTTAGATGTCTCTTTACTCTGGGTTCCCTGTGTTCTCTTCTTCTGCAGCCACAGCTACTTGCAGGATTCTGTGAACCTTATTTTGAAAGGACAGCTCTGCCAAACAGGTAGAAGAAATAAAAAGATAAAATGAAAACGAAGAGGACTAGCTCAATTTGAATTAAGTGGGGCTGGAGTAAGAGACAGTGTGGCGTGGAAGAGTTCTGGGCTAAGAAAGAGGTCACTTGAACCCAGTCCATTGCTTCCCAGGGAGAGACGTCTGCAAGTGCCCCAGTAAGGCCCAAACCTCTTGGAACCACAGAATTCTCATCTCTGAGAAGGAGGGTGTTAGCCTATATCAGAGATTTTCAAGCTTGTCTGTTGTGAAGCATAACACTCTTTATTCAAAACAGACTTTTTTTTTTTTTTAAAGAACTGGTCTCGCTAAACTTGGAAACAATTGAAAACTCCTGGTCTAAAGGATTGCAGAAGGCCCTGACTGAAAATGCCCTCAGTACTCTTCCCTCACTCCCTGCACGTTCACCCCACACAGATGATGTCTTGTCCTCCACACACATGCAGCAGAAATCCCGTTGAGGGAATGTTAAAGTTGCAAAGTGATATTCAAAGAGCAGAACTGTTATTATGTTCTGGCAGAAAAGAAGGTAGATGAAAAAGGATCTGGGCCACACTTGTGACAGTTATTTGGAAATGGGAACAACCCTCAGTGAACTGGAAGAGAAAATATGTTGAGGAATTCTGTCCTGGTTGGTAGATCCTAGATTTGCCTGGGAGGAACTGGGATCCCAATAAATGGCCCTAAAGTCGAGATCCTTAGTTTGCTCAAGCCTTAGAGGGTTACCAAGGTCTTCCCTGCTCTGCAAGAGAGTTCTTTAGTCCCTGCAGGCCTCCTTTCTATCATTAAATACACCTTCACTCCATCCTGGCTCGTCCCAACAGATCAAGAATTCAGAGACCCTCATAGCTGGATGTCAAACATCTCTAGCCTGTAAGAAACTCCTTCAGCATGCTGCCATTGGCTTCTGAGGGTCTGGTTTTCCTTAGACCCTGGGGAAGGGGTTAGGCAGATCCATTTGGTGCTCTTCATTCACCAGCTGATATTAAATACAGGTAGAATTCTAAGCATGCAGCTGGCTTGGAACCACTAATATACTAATCTGTAGCATTCCTAGTGCTATCCAAATGTGGAGCAAAACTTTTATACACACTTCTTGGGAAGTCAGTCAATCTGTCAGCACTGAATTAACTTCTTGGGAGCAGGGAAATATTCAAATTATTTACCAAGTACTACCTCGCATGAATGGACGTGTCAGAATGGGTGAGGGACTGGAGTGAGTCCTGGAGTCCTCCTGTTGTGCCAGGTGTTGACTTTTAGTTGCTAAGTTATATTAGGGGTCGAGTTGTGTCCTTCCCAAAATTCATATGTTTAAATCCTAACCCCCAGTACCTCAGAATGTGACCTTATTTGGAAATAGGGTCATTATAGATAAAATGAGATTATACTGGAGAAGGGTGGGTCCCTAATCCAAAATGACTGGTGTGCTTATGA
The DNA here is from genome assembly GCF_003676395.1 of Aethalodelphis obliquidens. Taxonomy (NCBI): domain Eukaryota; kingdom Metazoa; phylum Chordata; class Mammalia; order Artiodactyla; family Delphinidae; genus Aethalodelphis; species Aethalodelphis obliquidens. The sequence continues at coordinate 22,610,045 of NW_020837948.1, forward strand.
AAAGGGGACATTTGAACACAGACACTCACACAGGGAGAACACCATGTGTCACGAGGTAGAGATCAGGGCAACGTGTCTACAAGCCAAGGAACACCAAAGACTGTCAGCAAACTAGCAAACTCCCAATAACTGGGGGAGAGGCCTGGAACAGACCCTTCCCTGAGCACCTTCAGAGGGAGCATAACCCTGCCAACATCTTGATGTCAGAATTTGAATCTAGCCTCCAGAACTGTGAGACAATAAATTTCTGTTGTAGAGGCCACCCAGTCTGTGGTCTTTTTTTTTTTTGCGGTACATGGGCCTCTCACCATTGTGGCCTCTCCCCTTGCAGACCACAAGCTCCGGACGCACAGGCTCAGCAGCCACGGCTCACGGGCCCAGCCACTCCGTGGCATGTGGGATCTTCCCGGACCGGGGCACGAACCCATGTCCCCTGCATCGGCAGGTGGACTCTCAACCACTGCGCCACCAGGGAAGCCCCAGTCTGTGGTCTTTTGTTATAGCAGGCCTACCAAACTGATGTGGATGGTGAGAGGGCCTGGGAGCTCCAGGGGCGGAGCCTGGGTGGCAGAGGGAGAACATTTGAAGGCTTGCGGCAGTGCCTATTTTCCAGTGGGTACGGAAGCATTTCAGTATTTGAGCAATCAGTGTGGCTGTGCATCAGTTTACATACAAACTGATTACCAGGCCTGACTAGATGGTGGGGCGCTCACTGTCTGTCACTTCCGGTGATGTGTAAGAGGAAAGAGAACTATTTGTTCAGGAGAGTTAGAGAATGCACCTGCTTTAATAGGGGGCTGGAGAAGAAGATTGTTATTTAGGTCTATCTTAGCTGTGTGAGTACCTCAAGTTCCATTCTGTGTTGGCTACCTACTATGAGTTGCTTAGGTGGCCTAAGCATTGACAGAGGAAAGAGAAGTCTAAGATTCAGTCTCTGACCTACAATTTACAGTCTAGCTGGAAGGACAGGATTATGTCCCTCGAAAGAGAAGCTTATATAAAGCAATCAAAACTAGAGTGCAATATGACACATACAAATTGTTTTTCTTATGATTACTAATAATTATTGTTATTTTAAGAACCAGCTCAGATGACTACACTAAATTAAAGATTCCCATCAGTCCGAGAGCTCTTCTGTGAGATGAATGGCTATGAAATGCTCAGACTGACAGTTCACATCTTTTCCCCCTGCTCCAGCATACAAGTTGCTCCAAACATTGAGATGTGAGCATCTCTCTTAGATTGTGGGCTCCTTCTAAAAGAATTGGAACAGATCCCCATGCTTTCCACATATAATGTCAATGTTCTCCTCACAATTTTTTTAGTCTCATTCTTGATTTTAATTCATTTTACATTCGGTTTCTGTGTCCATCCTGGTTGTGAAATGTGAGGGTGGTTAATTTGTGTTTCATTAACCTGCCCTCAAGCGTATCGAGATTTCTAGTCTGCTTAGGGCATGTGGATGTGGGCCAGACACACAAATAAGAGCTGTGCACTGACCCTTTCTAGAAAAAGCCAGGGGAAAGTTCTCCATGTGGTGAGGAAAGCAGGTCTGACTGACAGGAAGAGGGAGGGAATGGGCGAGGCTGATCAGCAACAGGTCTTCCCAGAAGTGGCAGAATTTGCCAAGGGACATCCTGGGGCCCAAGGCCTGCCATGAACACGGTGCCCTTTTTAGCCCCATTTACACCAGGAGAGAGCACAGGCTCAGCATCATCACCTCTGAATGAGAAGGTGTGTGAATGGAGATGACATGGACAAGTTCCCATCTCTCAGAGAACTATGGTTGGAGATTCTAAGGGATATAAGTCTGGCCACGCAATCCAGGAAGAAGCTCCAATATCTGTTCCGTCTCTGGGCCCAGTCTGGAGTCCACGAAGCCAACCGGCAAAATGTGTTATTTCCTCTGGCCAGAAACACAGTATCTTTAGAAATCTAAATTCACCTTGACTTTTTTCCCTTTCCTAAGTTGTTTTTGTTATTGGGCTTTGTTTTTCTTCCAGTCTGATTTTCTTCATAACTACAAACTTTAAACTTGGACACCCACTCAAAAAGAAAAATGCTGTCACTGCAGATTCTGTGAGGCTGGGAGACAGGAGCTGTCGGAAGTGAACTGGGAACAGACGCATTTTGAATATCTGTTATTTAGAAACGTATCTAGGTGTTTTCTAAACATTTGAATTGAATCTCCATGAAACTCCTGTTGGATCTGTCTGGATCCTTCCATTACCATAACTGCCTCAGGGATGACACTGGTGTGGTATAAGTAACGCTTTACTTTTATCATCTCTACCCCAATTATCAACGCTTTACAAATTATAACACTGAGGCGCACACGGCTGTGTCGCTGCTATAAACAAAGGATTAAATTATGTTTCCTTTTCATTTTAGTCCTAGTCCTAGAGTTGTACTATTGGTTACAAATTCTCCAAGAACTCTGTCAACCTGTGACTGTCTACAGGCAAATACCTTCTCCAGGGTGGAGCCTTCAGAAGAGTGTTGACTGATACTTAGGTAGGCTTTAACACTTCTAGTCAAATCTTAACATACTCCTTCTAAGAAGACAAACAGCAGACTCATGTTTAAACCCAGAATGTATCAACTTCAGTTATCTGGGTGAATTAAAGCACTAAGACACATACCTACCAAAAAGTAGAACTCCAAAATGAAGGCCAACTGAAGAGTAAAAGAGTTAGAAGAATTTTAATATTTTCTCCTTTCTAGTTCATTTCTGTGTAGGTTGGTTTATTTCCTCGGAAATCTACCTAAGTAAACACTTGATTTGCTCTAGCCAGATGTTTGTGGGCTCTTGGCCTGGTATACAGAAAGCAGTGATGGGGAGACAGCTGGGGAGGAAGATGAGGGCACAAGGGAATGGAAGTGAGGCTCAGACTGGGGTGGTTGCTGCTTGTCACTGGACTCTGATGATTTCTGAAAAATGTTTCCGTTTTCTGTGTTTACTGAGGAGCGTCAGTTTCCAGGATATATGTTTTCTTCAAGAACTCCTATTACTTCACAGTGGAGCTGGGGTCTGTTGCTACACTGCTTGTGGTGCCTAGCACAGAGCCTTGTACACAGAAGACATTCCAGGAATGTGTATTTGCTAAATTTACATGAATTCCTAAAGGTTGTGGGTAAATTCCATTTTTATAAGTTGAATCATACTTTAAGAATATATGGGGAACACATTTAAAGGAATACTGCATTAGATCATTTTGCAAAGTTAGTATCACCTCCTGATTTATTTGTTTCATAAACAGAATTGTGTTTATCAGGTTTCCTTAAAACTGAGCGTGCAGATCCTCTGTTCCTCATCTGCAACATGAGGGGGTTGGACTCAGTGACTTTGGATATTTTTCTGTTTATTGAATACTTCTTCCAGTGCTAAAATTTTAAGGTTTTAGAACCTACCTCCAAATAACATTAAATTTTAGAAATTGAGAGATTTGGCTGTCTTTTCTGTTTTGGGGGATAGGGAGAAAAAAGTCAAGTGATTCTTCTCAAGTTTTGTCTTCATTTATTCACAATCAACTCCTTATTGCAATTATATTCACCTGAAATAATTATTTGTATGATCCCAGCCCTACCTCTCCTATTAGGCAGAGCTCTACTCTGGATTAAATGCATTGTTCGCTTTTAGATATGCTTTACTTCTTGGCTACAGAAGAAATGAGCTCTACTGGATTGAAGTGGGAACAGTTGAGCATTCCTCCCCCCTGTAGTGGCTGACTGTAAAAGACATGTATCTTAAAAGCAAAATCACACAATTAGGATCCTTTCTTTTCTTTTTTTTTTTTGGTGGGAGTTTCCACAGGAAAAAAATTTAAAACGTGCTATTTTTTTTAAGATTATATAACTAACGACATTTAAATGTACTGATGGATTATGGTAATTTAGCAAGCTCTCTCTTGGGCCAAATATCCTGTAAATTCTTACAAAATGAAAACGTATGTTGGTTCCTATCATAACTAGAATATTATCAAGTTCTTGAGGATTGGCACGTCTCTCTCCAACTCCACTTAAAAAAACATAGTGACTTTAATATTTTGATAGGAATAACACGATTATTAAGTAATTCAAGCAGCTCAGAACATCACCACAATTTTCACTAGTCAGATACAGTAATCCTTAAAATGTGGTGGACAAACCCTTGTGCACTGTTGGTGAGAATGTAAATTGGTGCAGCCATGATGGAAAACAGTATGGAAGTTCCTCAAAATTTGAAAATAGAAATACCATACAATCCAACAATTCCACTCCTGGGTATTTATCCAGAGAAAATGAAAACACTAATTCAAAAAAAGGTATATGCACTCCCATGTTCATAGAAGCACTATTTGCAATAGGCAAGATATGGAAGCAACCTAAGTGTCTATCAACAGATGAATGGATAAAGAAGTGACATACATATAAACACACACACACACACATATATATATATACACACACATATACATACACACAATGGAATATTACTCAACCAAAAAAAGAACAAAATTTTGCCATCTGTAACAACATGGATGGGCCTGGAAGGTATTATGCTTAGTGAAATAAGTCAGAGAGAGAAATTCAAATACTGTATGTTTTTACTTATGGGGGATCTAAAAAATAAAACAAATGAACAAATACAACAAAACAGAAATAGACTCACAGATACAGAGAATTATATATACAGCCTCATAGATACAGTGGTTTCCAGAGGGAAGAGGGGTGGGGGAGAGGGGCAAAATGGTGAGGGGGGTTAAAAGGTACAAACTACTAGGTATAAAATAGCTATTACAAGGATGTAATGTATAGCACAGGGAGTACAACCAATACTTTATAGCAACTTTTTATATGGAGTGTAATCTATAAAATATCAAATTACTGTGGTGTATACCTGAAACCAATATAATATTGTAAGTCAACTATATTTCAGTTTTTTTAAATGTGGTACACTGGTCAGAATGGCTGTCATCAAAAAGTCTACAAATAATAAATGCTGGAGAGGGTGTGGAGAAAAGGGAACCCTCCTACACTGTTGGTGGGAACGTAAATTGATACAGCCACTATGGAGAACAGTATGGAGGTTCCTTAAAAAACTAAAAATAGAGTCACCATATGATCCAGCAATCCCACTCCTGGGCATACATCTGGGAAAGATGAAAACTCTAATCTGAAAAGATACATGTACCCCAATGTTCATAGCAGCACTGTTTACAACAGCCAAGACATGGAAGCAAACGAAGTGTCCATCGACACTTAGGTTAGATGAATGGATAAAGAAGATGTGGTATATATATATAATGGAATATTACTCAGCCATAAAAAAGAATGACACAAAATAGTGCCATTTGCAGCAACATGGACGGACCTAGAGATTATCATATTAAGTGAAGCAAGTCAGACAAATATCATATGATATCACTTATTGGTGGAATCTAAAAAATGATACAGATTAACTTATTTACAAAACAGAAACAGACTCACAGACATAGAAAACAATCATAGTACCAAAGGGAAAGGAGTGGGGAGGGATAAATAAGGAGTCTGGGATTAACTACTATATATAAAATAGATACACACCACTATACACACTACTATATATAAAATAGATAAACAACAAGGACCTACTGTATAGCACAGGGAACTATATTCAATATCTTGTAATAACTGATAATGAAAAAGAATCTGAAAAAGAATACATATATATGTGTGTGTATGTACACATATACACACAAATATATGTGTGTGTATATATATATATACACCTGAATCACTTGCTATACACCCCAAACTAACACAACATTGTAAATCAACTTTACTTCAATTTTTTTTTAAAAAAAGGGATCCATACCCTGCAGGAAAAACAAAAATGTGGTGGACAGCATTACAGGCAACACTCTATGTACAAATACAGAGAGAAGAATTGATGGAAGAACAGATGGATATATGGATGGATGGATGGAAAGAAGAAAGGAAGGAAAGAAAATCACACTATACATGCTTTTGGATTTTTTGAATGTATTTTTAAATTTTAGAATAGCTTTAAATTTACAGAAAAGTAGCAACGGTTGTATAGAGGGTTCCCTTATACCCGGCGTCCAGTTGTCCCCACTGCTAATATCCTACATTAGAAGGATACTGTCAGTGAGGGGGAAATCTCCCTCCTATCTCTCTTTTGAGTTCTTTTGGCTGGTCTAGTAATTAAATTGACACAAGACAGATAAAACAGGAGAAAAAAACAATTCAGTTCTTACACATGGAGTTCTTGTAGAAATGGAATCCCCAAAGTGACAAAAGCAAGCTGTTTATATATCATTTTTAGACAAAGAAACAATTATTTGTGAAGGTTTAACAAAACAAAGGGGCTCATGCTTGGGGTAGCAGACTAATGGAGAAGGAACACTGTTTATACAGCTTAGCCTTGAATTCCCTAACTGGTGATAAGGATGCTTTCTATCCTCCTGATACAGGGAGGATACCTTCACTTGGGAGATTTATTTCCTGCTTTCAGCAGGAAAGAGCAGGGTCAGAGTGGGTTTTTTAAAATATTTTTTTTCACCAGCTGCTTCTCAAGTAACTTTAGTTCAAAACAATCAATATGCCATTGAGGCATATTTTGGGGCAGCTTGCCCTGGGCCCCAACAATACATTGGTCAAAACTAATGAACTAATTTGTCAAGACTAATGAACATTATTATTAACTAAAGTCCATACTTTATTCAAATTTCCTTAGTTTTAAATTCATGTCCTTTTTCTGCCCCAGGATCTCATCTAGGATACCACATTACATTAAGTCATCGCTTCTCCTCAGGCTTCTCTGGCCTGTGACAGTTTCTCAGATTTTTCTTGTTTTTGATGAACTTGAGAGTTCTGAAGAATACAGGTCAGGATACTTTGTAGCCTGGCCCTCAATTTGGGTTTTCTGATGTTGTTCTCGTGATTAGGGTTAGGGTGCTTGGGAGGTAGACTGCAAAGGTAAAGTGCCACTCTCACCGCAACATGTCCAGGGTACATGCTATCAACATGACTCATCGCTGATGATGTTAAACTTGATTGTACACTTGTGGCAGTGTTTGTCAGATTTTTCCACTCCTGTCCTCCTTTCCATACTGTACTCTTTGGATGGAAGTCACTATAGGCAGCCCATATTTAAGGGTTAGAGTGTTATGCTGTATTGATTTCAGAGTATAGCACCTACATAAATTATTTGAAATTCTTTTTTTTTTTTTGGCTGCACTGTACAGCATGCGGGATCTTAATTTCCCAACCAGGGATCGAACCTGGGCCCCCTGCAGTGGAAGCACGTAGTCCTAACTACTGGACCGCCAAGGAATTCCCTTGAAATTCTTTTGTACAGGAGATTTGTCTGTTCTTATTTATTTACCTACTCATTTATTTGTGTCAATATGGATTCAAAGATATTTATTTTATACTTTGGGTTATAATCCAATACTACATTATTTAGTTTGTTGCTCAAAATATTTCAGCTTTGGCCATTGAGAGCTCTTTCGGATAGCCCGTGAGTCCCTTTGACATGCATCCATTGTCTTGTTTTTTGAGCATTTCCTTGCTTTCTGGCACCACAAGATGCTCCAGGTTCATCTTGTATATTCCCTGTCCCAGCCCTAGGATCAGCCATTTCTCCAGTGAGTCCTGTTCCCCTTTACTGAAGAATGGTATTTAGAATCCAAGATCTGGGTGCTGGGTGTGCTCTTTGCCACTGGGGTTTAGCACTTCTTTCCTTTTCTCTTCTTCTAGACCCTCTCAGAGTAAAGAAATATTTCTGTGTATACTACCCAGTGTATATACATATATCTATATTTCTATATGCATCCATCTGTCTCTATATTACGACAAACATGAGTCCATACTAACGTCTCCAAGTCTAGTCCATTACCATACATTTTTAAAATATTGCAACTACGGAGAAATATAAAGCCAACCTGATTTTTTTCTCTTCTTCTACTTAACTCACTTTTCCTAGCAATTCTGCTTATCTTCGACATTCAGTAACTTTACCAGGCCCTACATTAGATTTGATCATTTTGACTGGACCCTGGCTCCATGAGTGGGACCGAAGTGTTCAGAGGACAAGACAAGGAAGCCACCTTCTCCACAACTTCTAGGCTAAGTCCCATGGTGGTGGCTCCAGTCCTAGGACAAAGAGTTCTCTTTGGCCTCTCCTATTGTCCAACTAGGGGAAAAACTCTTCCAGGGCAAGCAGCTCCAAGTAAGGATTTGTAATTTACTTAGTTTAAAAATTTGATGTTTAAATTTGTACAGAGTAAAAGTCACTGTCTGTGATGTGCAGTTCCATGGATTTTGACAAATATATAGAGATGTGTATCTATCACCACAGTCATGATACAGAACAGTTCACTCACCCCGCAAGTTCCCTCCTGTGTCCCTTTATAGTCAACACTCTTCCCTTCTCCCCAATCTTTGTTAACCACTGATCTGTTCGTCATCCCTATAGTTTTGTCTTCTTCAAAATGTCATATAGCAGGCAGCCTTTTGGGTCTGGTTTATTTCACTTAGCAAAAATTCATTTGAGATTCTTCCATAGTATTATATAAAATCACATAATTTTAATATTAATATCCATGTACTATATCAGCATAGTTTATATTTTTGCTCTAGTGAATCCTTTGAATGCCTCTATTAGTTTCCTTTTGCTACATAACAGATCAGTGCCATCTTAGGAAGTTAAAACATCAGTTTATAACTCACAGTTTCCATGGGTCTGGAGTCCAGGCACAGCTTGAAGGAGTCCTCGATTCAGGGTCCCACAAGGCTGCAGTCAACATTTCAGTCTGGGTTGCTATCACATCTGAGGCTCACAATCCTCTTCTAAGCTCACCGCTGGCAGAATTCAGTTCCTAGCAGTTATAGGACTGAAGTTCTTGCCCTGCCAACACTTTGACTTTAGTGCTGCGAAACTGATTTCGGATTTCTGACCTCCCAGGCTGTAAGAGAATAAACTTGTGTGTTTTAATCCCTTAAGTTGTGGTAATTTGTTACAGCATTACTGAGACACTAATACACTGCACATTAGGAGAGAAGTGTATGTCCAAGGGATATATTAAATAGAATAGGGATTCTCAAACTCTTTTGACTGCCAACTCTTGGTAAGAAATACATTTTACATTAATATCCAATATGAGCAAGGATTCACAGTTATATATATAATCCAAAGTTTTACAAAGAAATATTTATTCCCTAAAGTATTACCCTGACATTTTCTGTACTATTTTATTCCATTCCATTCTTCTTCTTCCTCTTGTTTTTTTAAATGCTGGTTGGGACCCACTAAATAGATTTCATAATCTCCTAATGAGTATCTTGGAAAACACTGTGGTGTTCAGGGAAGAGACTACCACCTAAGAAGGGTAGACTGGAACTCAACTGAGATGGGCTTTAAAGGTCAACCTCTTGACAGCATATGACAAATGCTTCTTAGTAGCTCATAGTTGGTGCCATTGCCATCAGGGACCTAAACAGACTACAGACAGTGCAAAGTTTTTCTCTGGAACTCTGAACGAATTTCCTACTTCAATGGTTCTCAACTGAGGGTGATTTTGCAGCCCAGGGGACATTGGACAGTGTCTGGAGACATTTTTGCTGTTACAGTTGGGAGAAAGGCAGCTACTGGCACCAAGTGGGTGGAGGCCAGGGGTGATACTGATAATCAGTCTTCAATGCACAGGACAGCCCTCACAACAATGAATTATCCAGCCCCGCATGCCAACAGTGCTGAGGCTGAGAAACCAAGCTCCGGTTGCATCTTAGTCAGCTGTGTCCAAACCGGCTGTGTCAGTCTCTTTTGGAGCCCTTTCCAGGCCTATTCTCCCTTACCATGTCCTGTGGTCCAAAATTATGCCTTTCCTACCTGGCATAAAACATTCACAAACTCTTGTGAATTACGTTTATGTTTTAGTCCATTTGGGCTGCTGTAACAAATACCGCAAACTGGTAGCTTATAAACAACAGTAATGTATTTCTCGCTGTTCTGGAGGCTGGGAGTCTGAATCAAAGTGCCAGTATGGTCGAGTGAGGGGTTCCTCTTCCGGGTTTCAGACTTTCCGTTGTATCCTCCCATGGCGGAAGAGGAGAGCAAGCCCTGCGGAGCCTCCTCTATAAAGGCACTGATCCCACTCATGAAGGCTCCACCCTCACGATCTAAGTGCCTCTCAAAGGGACCATCTCCCGATAACATCACCTTGCGGGAGACGGCACGGCGTGGGGTTAGATTTCAACATGTGAGTTTTGCGGGGGACACATTCAGACCATAGCAGCTTGGGATAAATGACAGCTGCATTTAGAAGAGTTTATTAATGGAAAGCAGTGACTGGTGAAATGTGCATGAGATCTTCTAGGCACACAGCGGCTTGTTCCAGGCTGCTGCTCTCAGTGAATTAAAGAGCCACACCTGCAAATTGTTTCAAACTTTCCAAACTACAAAGTACCTCATCTGGTCATCTTTATGCTTTATTAGATTTTACTACAGTCAGAGTTAAAGTACATTTGAAAATCATCTGAATGGGACACAATTAGCATTGGCCTACTGAAAGTTGAAAAGATAATGACTTCCACATTATAAAGCTGTTTAAGAAGTTTTTCACTCTAAACATAATTTAAGTGTCCCTAATTCTATAAGTTCCATGGTGGGGCACCAGAAAGCAGCTTAAGGGTAGAAGGAACAGTCAATAACTACCTTCTGTTGTTTCTATAAGGAACTGGTATAAAATACACCATATATTTAGGAAAGGACATCTAATTAAAGCGAATAGTGGTTAACTTTCTAAGGGAGGCCCAGGCCACATTCACAGGGCCAGCTCATTGGGATAGAGGTCAGTGGTGACACACATAGAGAAGGGAGTGGTTGTGCTTAGTGTAAACGGTGGATTGTGAAAATAATCTATTTTAGCCTTCATATTTGGGGTGGTCTTTAGGGAAAAAAATACCACATGTATTGTTAATTCTAGAACAAATGGTTCCGTGGTTGGAGTATTATTGTCTCTTCTTGTTCCATAGAAACATGAAAGCACTTATAAAAATAAACTCCAGGAAGTGGACGATACATTACAAAGAGGGATTTATACATAATAATTAGAATTCCTGCCTTCTGAAACTAAGATAGCTTTACTGTGGAAAATACTCTGATCTTAATTTCTGTGTTGCAATATGCAGCCTTTACCCAACCCCAGGGGAGGTTGGAATAGTAGCCAGGAGGTCTTAGCAAACCAAAATTCAGGAGCTTGAATAGTTAAGGAAGGTGTCCAAAAGAGAAAGTTCCAGAAGGCAGTGTTCCAAGCAGAACAGACCCTTGAAAGTGAAAAATATTCTTTACTAGCCAGCCAGGCTCCTTCTGTACTTGTAGGTATTTCCTCCGCCGGAGCAAAAACATGTTTTTTGTGTGTGTGTGTGCATCTGTGTGTTTTTTGGCTGTGTTGGGTCTTTGTTGCTGCGCACGGGCTTCCTCTAGTTGCTGCGAGTGGGGGCTACTCTACGTTGCGGCGCGCAGGCTTCTCATCGCGGTGGCTTCTCTTGTGGCGGAGCATGGGCTCTAGGCGCACAGGCTTCAGTAGTTGTGTCACGCGGGCTCTAGAGCACAGGCTCAGTAGTTGTGGCGCATGGACTTAGTTGCCATGAACCACAACTACTGAAACCCGCACGCCTTGAGACCGTGCACCGGTAACCACCATTTTCTCTGGTTTTATGAATTCAGCTTTTTTTAGATTCCGTATTCAGGTGATATACCTAGTATTTGTCTTTCTCTGTCTGACCTATCACACTTAGCATAATACCTCAAGATCCATGTGGCTGCAAATGGCAGGGTTCCCTTCTTTCTTGTGACTGAATAATTGTGTGTGTGTATGTGTATTATTTTTTCCCACACTCTCACCAACACTTAACCTCTTGTCTTCTTGATGACAGCCATTCTAACAGATGTGAGTTGATAACTCATTGTGGTTTTCTTTAACCTCTTTTTTTAATTGAAGTATAGTTAATTTACAATGTTGTGTTAGTTTCAGATGTACAGTAAAGTGATTCAGTTTTATATATATATATCACATGATTCTTTTCTTTGTCTGACTTACTTCACTTAGTATAATAATTTCTAGGTCCATCCATGTTGCTGCAAATGGCATTATTTCATTCATTTCTATGGCCAAGTAATATTCCATTGTGTGTGTGTGTGTATGTGTGTGTGTGTACATATGTGTATATATATATGCCACATCTTCTTAATCCATTCATCTGTCAATGGACACTTAGGTTGCTTCCATGTCTTGGTTATTATAAACAGTGCTGCTATGAACATTGGGGAGTATGTATCTTTTTGAATCAGAGTTTTCATCTCTTCTGGATATATGCCCAGGAGTGGGATTGCTGGATCATATGATAACTCTATTTTTTGTTTTTTAAGGAACCTCCATACTGTTTATTCTCCACAGTGGCTGCATTAATTTGCATGCCCATCAACAGTGTTGGAGGGTTCCCTTGTCTCCACACCCTCTTCAGTATTTATTGTTCATAGATTTTTTGATGATAACCATTCTGGCTGGTGTAAGGTGATATTTCACTGTAGTTTTGATTTGCATTTCTCTAATAATTAGCGATATTGAGCAACTTTTCATGTGCCTGTTGGCCATCTGTATGTCTTCTTTGGAGAAATGTCTGTTTAGGTCTTCTGCCCATTTTTTGATTGAGTTGTTTGTTTTTCTGATATTAAGCTGTATGAGCTGTTTGTATATTTTGGAAATTAATCCCTTGTCAGTAGCATTGTTTGCAAATATTTTCTCCCATTCTGTAGGTTGTCTTTTCATTTTATTTATGGTTTCTTTTGTGTGCAGAACTTTTAAGTTTAATTAGGTCCCATTTCTTTATTTTTGTTTTTATTTCCATTACTCTAGGAGATGGATCCAAAAAACTATTGCTACAATTTATGTCTAAGAGTGTTCTGCCTATGTTTTCCTCTAGGAGTTTTATTATTTGGTCTTACATTTAGGTCTTTAATCCATTTTGAGTTTGTTTTTGTATATGGTGTTAGAGAATGTTCTAATTTCACTCTTTTACATGTGGCTATCCAGTTTTCCCAGCACGACTTATTGAAGAGACTGTCTTTTCTCCAGTGTATATTCTTACCTTCTTCGTTGTAGATTAACTGACCATAAGTGCATGGGTTTATTTCTGGGTTTTCTATCCTGTTCCACTGATCTATATGTCTCAGGTAGATTGCTTATGTCCATTTCACTTAGTTCTTCTTCTGGGGTTTTATCTTGTTCGTTTGTCTGGAACATACTCCTCCATTGCCTCATTTTGTCTAAATTTCTATTTGTATTTTTATGTACATGGCAGGTTATGTTTCTCTACCTTGGAGAAGTGTCCCTCTGTAGGAGATGTCCTATGCATCCCAGCAGTGCACTCTCCTCTTGTCACCCAAGGGTCAGGGGCCAGCTGGTCCCAGGGTAATGTCTGGCCTGCCTTTGCAGTTTCGGTCTATAGGATGTTAATTGTTTGGCCTGAGGTGTCCCAGCACTGGAGCCTACAGGCTGTTGGATGGGGCCAGATCTTGGTGCTAGATCCAAGCAAGATGTCAGCCTCGAGGGGAGTTCATGCAGATAACCACTATTGATATATCTGCCACCAGTGCCTGTGCCCACAGGGTGGGCCACAGCCGCCCCCCCTTCCTCCCCAGGAGACCCTCCAAGACCACCAGGTAGATCTGGCCCAGATTCCTATGAAATTACTGCTTTTGCCTTTGGTCCTGGTGTGAATGAGATTCTGTGCATGCGTTTTAAGAGTGAAGTCTCTATTTCCCCCAATCCTGTGGAGCTCCTGCAATCAAGCCCTGCTGGCCTTTGAAGCCAAATGCTCTGGGGGATCCTCTTCCAGAGCCCCAGACCCCCGGGCTGGGGGTGGCCTGATGTGGGGCTTAGAACCCTCACTCCTGTGGGAGATCCTCTGAAATATAATTATTCTCCAGTTTGTGGCTGTCCCACTGGGTTGCGGGGTGGGGGTTATATGGGATTTGATTATATTGTTAGTCTGCCCCTCCTACTGGTCTTGCTGTGGTTCCTTCTTTATATCTTTAGTTGTAGATCTTTTCTGGTAGGTTTCAGACTTTTTCATTGATGGTTTTCTGCAGATTGTTGTGATTTTGGTGAGCTCATGAGAGAAGGTGAGCTTAGGGTCCTTCTACTCTGCCATCTTGGCCACTTTCTCCCTCATTGTGGTTTTGATTTGCATTTCCCTGATGATTAGTGATGCTGAGCATCTTTTCATGTACCTGTTGGCTATCTGGATGTCTTCTTTGGAAAAATGTATACTTAATGTTCTTCTACTCATTTTTTAATCAGGTTTTTTTTTGTTGTTATTTAGTTGTATAAATTCTTTATATATTTTGGATATTAACCCCTTACCTGATATGTAGTTTGAAAATATTTTCTCTTATCCTGTAGGTTGCCTTTTCATTTTGCTGATTGTTTCTTTTGCTGTGCAGAAGCTTTAAAATTTGTTGTAGTCCCACTTGTCAATTATCACTTTTGTTGTTTGTGCTTCTGGTATCAAAAACCATTGCCAAGACCAACACTGAGGAGCTTATTCCCTGTGTTTTCTTCTAGGAATTTTATAATATCAGGTCTTATGTTTAAGTCTTTAATCCATTTTAATTTTTGTGAGTGGTTGGAGAAAGGGTCCAGTTTCATTTTTCTGCATGTGCTTATCCAGTTTTGCCAGCACCATTTGTTGAAGAGACTGTCCTTTCCCCACTGGTTTTTCTTGGCTCCCCTGTCAAATATTAGTTGACTGTACATGCAGGGCTTTATTTATGGGCTCTTGATTCTGTTGCATTGGTCTATGTGTCTATTTTTATGTCAGTACCATACTGTTAATTACTATAGTTTTGTAATACAGTTTGAAATCTGGAAGTGTGATGCCTCTGCTTTTGTTCTTCTTTCTCATGATTGCTTCGGTCTTTTGTGATTCCACTCAACTTTTAGGATTTTTTTTTTTCTATTTCTGTGGAAAATGTCATTAGAACTTTAATAGGGATTGAGTTAAATCTGTGAATGGCTTTGGGGTTGGGGGTTGATGTCAGCATCATGGTGGCATGAGTTGTCCCTTTTTTCTTTCCCCTTTTATTTGCAACAAATTAGTTATTCACAACCAAACAAACGCGCTTCTTCACATTACAGCAGAACACAGAGGGTGGGGTGGGGGAGGGGAGGGGAGACTAGTGAATGCAAAACAAGGCAGACATGCAAGGGAGACAGAGAATTTGTGGAAGTCCAGACAGGCTAGCAGGAGAATCAGGCATGTCGTTGGACCAGGAGAGAGACCAGTTTGGAGGCAGAGGAGAAGGAGAATCTCAAGAAGTCAGCCCTCCTTCCCCAGGGTGACACGACATGCTCTGGGCTTTCCCAGCAGTAGCAATAGTGACTTCCCTCACAGAGGAGGTGGAGAGCAAAAAGGTGTGCGTGACTGACCACTGGGCTGCACAGGTCACAGGAGGATGGATCTGTTTCTCTCCAGCAGCATGGATTTCTGAGGAAAAACCTCTGTAACTGAGGGGGGTGGAGGGGAGGAAAGGAAAAGAGGCAGACAAGTATATCAAAGACCATTAAAGGAACAAGTGCCCTGCTGCCGGCTTCAAGATTTCAGCAGGAGGTTCAACCCCAACTTGAGGAACTTCCTACTGGGCAATGGGCACCCAGAAAGCCCCAGGGGCTAAGCCCACACTACACCCTACTCTGCTGCTAGCTTTTTCCATGCCAGTTTGTTTGTTTTAACCAGGTGCTCCCAAGTGCAACCCCAGAGCTAGTTCAGGTAAAGGGAGCCAAAAGCTTGACCAACGGCGCCACCGTGTGGAAAACAGAAGTTTCTAATTGCCCATCTGTTAAACTGAACAAAGTAAAGAAAGGTGTGTGGTATTTCAAATGCAACAGCAGAGGCACATTTCATCACTAAGATAAATCATGGTAATATGGTATAACAAAAAGAACAATAATTCTCTAGCAACTGAACCCAAAGGCACAGAATACTGCAATGTAATTGATAAAAAATTCAAAACAGCTGTTATGAAGAGATTCAATGAGCTACAAGAAAACTCAGAAAGGCAATTAAATGAACTCAGGAGTAAAATGAATGAATAGAAGGAGTTACTTACCAACGAGACGGACATTTTAAAAAAGAACCAGACAAAAATTCTGGAGCTGAAAAAGTCAATGAATCTGATAAAGAATACATTAGAGAATTTAGGAAAAGATGCAGAAAGATCAAAGAGGAATTAGCGACCCACAGGATAGAAACGTAGAAATGAATCAGAAGAGTAAAGACAAACTAAGATTTTTTTAAAGTAAAGAAACCCTATGAGAACTATGAGATATGATGAGAAAAACAAATAAAAGAATAATTGGTCTACCAGAAGGAGAAGAGTGGAAGGAGGGAGCAGAGAGTGTATTTAGAGAAATAAGAGCTGAGAATGTCCAACCCCTGGGGAAGGAATTGGACATACAAGTCCAAGAAGCTAATAGAACACCCTATTATCTCAATGCAAAAATAACTTCCCAAGATACATTATAACGAAATTGTCAAAAATCAATGATAAAGATAGAATCTTAAAGGCAGCCAGGGGGAAAAAAGAAAGTAACCTACAAAGGAACTCCCACTAGGCTATCAGCATATTTCTCAGCAGAAATGCTACAGGACAGGAGAGAGTGAAATACATATTCAAAGAGCTGAAAGGTAAAAATTGCCAGCCAAGAATACTTTATCCAGGGGTTACCCTTCAGATACGAAGGAGAAATACTTTCCCAGACAAACAAAAACTGAGGGAATTCATCACCACTAGACCTGCCTTATAAGAAATGCTGAAAGGATTCTTCAAGTTGAAATGAAAAGATTCTGGGACTTCCCTGGTGGCACAGTGGTTGAGAATCTTCCTGCCAATGCAGGGGACACGGGTTCGTACCCCGGTCCGGGAAGATCCCACATGCCGCAGAGCAACTAAGCCTGTGCGCCACAACTACTGAACCTGCACTCTAGAGCCCGTGAGCCACAACTACTGAAGCCCGTGCGCCTAGAGCCCGTGCTCTGCAACAAGAGAAGCCACTGCCATGAGAAGCCCACGCACCGCAACGAAGAGTAGTCCCCACTTGCCACAACTAGAGAAAAAGCCCACGTGCAGCAACAAAGATCCAACACTGCCAAGAAAAATAAAAAAGATGCTAATTAGTGACATAAAAGTAAATCAAAGTGCACTATACTCTAGCAATGGTGAAAAATAAACAGTCAGAACATAGATGACTTTTTAACAATTTTAATTTTTCCAATCCACAAACTTCCAATTGTTTGTGTCTTCTTCAGTTTCCTTCAACAAAGTCTTGGAGTTTTCATTCTACAAATCTTTGACTTCCTTGATTAAATTTATTCCTAGGCATTTTATTGTTTTTGAAGCTATTGTAAAAGGGACAATTTTCATTTCTTTCTCAGCTCTTTAGATTTTTAGTTTATAGAAATGCACCTGATTTCTGTATGTTAATCTTACATGCTGCAACTTAACTGACTTTGTTGATTAGTCCCAACAATTTTTTCATAGAGTCTCTGTGATTTTCTATATATAAAATCATATAATCTGCAAATAATGTCAATTTTACTTCTTCCTTTCTGATTTGGATGACTTTTCTTTCTTTATCTTGCTTAATTGCTCTAGCTAGGACTTCCAGTACTATACTGAACAAGAGAGGTGAGAGTGGATATACTTGTCTTGTTCCTGATCTTAGAAGAAAAGCTTTCAATTTTTCTCCATTGAGTATAATATTATAATGTTACCTGTGGATTTGTCATATAGTCTTGATTATGCTGAAGTATGTACCTTCTATAACCAATCTGTTGAGGGTTTTTACCATGAAAAGATGTATTTTGTCAAGTGCTTTCTCTGCATTTATTGAGATGATCATGTGATTTTAATCTTTCATTCTATTAATGTGGTCTAAGACATTTATTGAATTACGTATGTTGAACCATCCTCACATCCTAGGGGGATGAATCTTACTTGGTCATGTGTATAATCCTTTCAGTGTGTTCATGAATTCACTTTGCTAATATTCTGTTGAGAATTTTTGTATTTATATTCATCAGAAATAATGATCTATAGTTTTCTTTTCTTGTAGTGTCCTTATCTGGCTTTGGTATCAGGGTAATGCTGTCCTCATGTAATGAGTCTGGAAGTGCTCCCTCCTCTTCAATTTTTTGGAATAGTTTGAGAAGAATAGGTGTTAGGACTTCTTTAAATATTTGGTAGAATTCCTCCGTGAAGCCCTCCAGTACTGGAGTTTTGTTTGTTGGGAGGGTTTTTGTTTTGTTTTGTTTGTTTCATTTTGTTTTGTTTTTACTAACTCAGTTTCATTACTAGTAATTGGGCCATTCAGATTTTCTATTTCTTCCTGATTCAGTCTTGGAAGGCATGTGTTTCTAGGAATTTATCTAGGCTGTCTAATTTGTTGGCATATAATTGTTCATAGTAGTCTCTTATGACCTTTTGTATTTCTGTAGTATCAGTTGTAACATCTGCTCTTGCATTTCTGATTTTAACTTCTTTGCGTCTTCTCTCTCTTTTTTTTTTTCTTAGTCTAGCTAAAGGTTTCTTTAGTGTAGTTAAAGGTTTGTACATTTTATCTTTTTCAAAAGCCAGTACTTAGTTTCATTGATCTTTCCTATTGTTTTTTTCTGGTGTTTATTTATTTCCACTCTGGTTTTATTATTTCCTTCCTTCTGTTAACTTTAAGATTAGTTTGCTTTTTTTTCTAGTGCTTTGAGATGTAAAGTTAGGTTATTTATTTGAGATCTTTCTAATTTCTTAATGTATGCATTTCTTGCTATAAACTTCCCTCTCAGTACTGCTTTTGCAGCATCCCATAGGTTTTGGTATGTTGTGTTTCCTTTTTTGTTTGTTTCAAGATATTTTTTTATTTCCCTTTTGATTTCTCCTTCGACCCATTGGTTGTTCAGAAGTGTGTTGTTTAGTTTCCACATATTTGTAGATTTTCCAGCTTTCCTTTTGTTATTGATTTCTAATTTTATACCACTGTGGTTGGAAAAATAGTTGGTATGATTTCAATCTTCTTAAATTTGCCAAGACTTGTTTTTGTCCTTTCACATGATTTATCTGGAGAATGTTCTGTGTGAACTTACCAGAATGTATTTTCTGCTGCTGGATGGAATGTTCTATATATGTCTGTTAGGTCCATTTGGTCTAAAATATGGTTCAATTCCAACATATCCTTGTTGATTTTCTCTCTGGATGATCTAGCCACTGCTGAAAGTGGGGTATTGACATCTATTATTGCATTTGTTGCCTCTTTCTCCCTTCAGACCTTTTAGTATTTGGTTAATATATCTAGGTGCTCCAATGTTTGGTGTGTATATTTATGACTGCTATATCTTCTTGATGTATTGACACCTTTATCATTATATAATGACCCTGTCTCTTGTTACAGTTTTTGGCTTAAAGCCTGCTTTGTCTGATATAACTATGGCTATTCTACTTCTTTTGAGTTTCTCCTTGTATCTTCTTCCATCCCTTTACTTTGAGCCTATGTGTGTCCTGAAAGCTGAAGTGAGTCTCCTGTAGGCAGCATAAAGTTGGGTCTTGTGTTTTTATCCATTCAGCTACTCTGTGTCTTTTGCTTGGTGAATTCAATTCATTTACACTTAGAGTAATTAAAGATATGTAAAGACTTACTATTGCCATCCTAATGATTTCTTTCTGGTTGTTTTGTATTTCCACTGTTTCTTTTTTCCTTCTGTTTATGCCTACATTTGTAAATTGGTGATCTACTAGCTTTATGAACATGGATGTCCAAGTCGTTCCCCACATTTGGGAAGTTTCCAGCTATTACTTCTTTAAATAAACTCTGTCCCCTTCTCTATCTCTTCTCCTTCTGAAACACTTACTATTCTAATATTTGCCCTTTGATTGAGTTCCATAGATCATTCAGGCTTTCTTTGCTCTTTTTTATTATATTTCTTTGTTCACTTCCATGTTGTTTCTAAATTCCTACCTTCTAAGTCACTAATTCTATTTTCCATCTAGTCTGCTACCCATTCTCTTTATTGTAATCTTTTCATTCACTCTCCTGCTCCAGAATTTGTTTGGTTGTTTTTTATGATTTCTATCTCTTTGGTCAAGATTTCATTTTGTTTGTTCATGTATTTTCCCCCTAATATCACTGAACTATCTTTCTGTGTTTTCTTGTAGTTCACTGAATTTCTTCAAACAGCTATTCTGAATTCTTTATCAGCTAGATCAGTTTTCCGTAGCTGTGAGCTCAGTTGTTGGAGAATTATTCATTTTAGGGGTGAAATATTTTCTTGGTTTTTCAGGTTCCTTATATTTTTGTGTTGCTGTTTTTCCATCTGAATTAGAAGACAACTCCTTAAATCTTTATTGGTTGCCTTCAGATGGGGCAGTGATCACTGGTGCTGCTATATCTGGGGTTTCCTCAACTTTTGAGGGTAGACCTGCTCAACTCTCCTGTTCCCTCTTGAGGTGGCAGAATTCTTAAGATTTTACATCTTTTCTTACTCTTATAACTCATCAGGCTGACTGCTGGAAACCTCTTATGTCTTCCAGAAGGTGGTGCTACAGCTCTAGTTTGTAGTTTCTCCCTGGTCCATTTTTCTAAGAGCACTCTGATTACTGGACCTGCTCTCTCATCTCTGTACTCTGGAGCACCCATAAGGATCCATCCACAGAATGGTGGGGGGAGGAGGGGCCTGGGTAGGAGTGTGGGTTTAGCACTCCAGGTGATGGGGGTGCCCATGGACCCAGTGGTAGGATTTTCCAGTGGGATAATCCCAGAAGCTTGAGGGTGACTTCCTGCTGAAGTGCTGAAGTAGTCAGCAGGAACCTCCTTAATGCCTTTTGATATTCTTATCTGCTTCCTTCCCTTTATCCTTCTCTCCCCAGTCATGGAGGTCCCACCTCAGTACTCTGGGTGCTGCTGGAGAGAAATGGGTTTCTCTGGCTGTAACCCACAAAACTGGGCTAGCTGGGCACTCACTCACAGCTTTCCACCTCCTCCACAGGAGAGGTCACCAATACTTGACAGCTTAGCCCTGTGTAGGCATTGCCCTGCATGGGGAAGGGGGCTCTGGGAGAGTCCCTTCCTCTCCACTGTGTACAAACTCTTATCCTTCCCGTCTTAATGGTGTACTGGTATCTCCCCTCAGGCAGGCTGGACTTGTACAAAATCCTCTTGCTCCTGGATATCTGAATAGGTCCGTACTCTCCAAGTTTTTCCCCTACTGGAGTGAGCAGGTTGCGGGGCAGGCTCGCTGACTCCCTTGGGTCTGCAGCCCTTACCATGTCTGTTTGTCTATTTTTGGAAGCACAAGTAGGTGCAAGTCCTCCCAGTCCCTTGGTGTAGGGTAGTAGGTCCCACAGCTCCCCACGAGGCACTTTTGTTCATGGAGAGATGTCTAATTAATTGCTAAAAAGCGGGGAGAGAAAACAGCAACATCTTACGTTGCTATGATGCTGACGTCACTCCCTACCAATTCTTAGGTATCGATCTATTACAGAAGGTAATTCTGACATAGAAATGATGTTCTCCAATTTCTGTGATCTTACATGGGTAGTAACCACACCTCTTCTTCACCTGCAATAACTGGTTACTCTTCAGTTTGATCTCTCTCTCCCTCTCCACACACAATATATATATATATTTTAACATCTGATTTTGGAATCACACTGAGTGAGCTGTGCTAAGTCAGCAGCTGCAACACCAGCAACAGAGTCCTAATGAAACCTATCTCCCAAATAGCTGTGATTTTCACTACACGAGTCATGACAGCTATTATTTTTGGTGCTCTGAAAGACACTTATTTTGGTCAGACTTCAATAAGCTATGGAGGAATGGAGGATGAGGACTCTTTTCCTTGCCAACAAGATCTTTTGATATGAGCATCTTGAAATGAATGGAGGGCTGCTGTAGATTAAAGGTGAATACAACTCTTGTTGCACCCCTGGAGGAAGCATTTCTGGGATCCAAGACCTCTGTACCATAGATCCTAGAGTTTGTGACACAAATTCCCCTGGTGGGTCACTGGGAGTGGTGTAAGTCGAGCCACTCCTACTTCTACCCCTTGGTGCCTGGACCCCTGTGGTCTACTTGTTGGGAACAGAGCACCATATAACGGTTGTCAATTTAGGCACCTAGTGCCTCAGGTACGCCTTTTTAAAAGACCATTACTCTCCCTATCACTCCAGCAGCTTCAGTTGGGCAGCATATATAACAAGGTCAGTTCATCTCATGGTTCTGCATTCATTGCAGCACTTCCTTTACTGGAAGGTAGATTCCTTGGTCCTTTGTGATGCTATGTGGGCTCCCATGTAGGTTGATCAAACCCTTTGTAAATCCTTCCATAGCGATGTTGGTTGAGGTCATGCAGCCAAGAAACAAAAGCTCATATCCAGAATATGTGTCAATTCGATCAGGATTAATTCACTCCCCTTTCTAAAATCGAAGGGGCCCAAAATTAAATACTTGCCACCAAGTGGCTGCTTGGTCTCCTCAAGGGAAGGTGCTGTTATCAGGGTCTCAGCATTGGTCTCTGTTACTGGTAGTTAGGACATTTGACACAAGCAGTAGCTAAATCAGCCTTGATGAGTAGGAGTTCATGCTGCTGGGCCCACGTGTAGCCCTCAATCCCTGGATACTCCATTCCAGCTCCCATTGTATCAACACTGAGGCCAATAACAGAAGCACAATAACACTGTGCTGAGTCATTCTATTTGGCAGTATAGTGTCTCTTCAGATGATTTCTATAGGTAACACATGATTCAAAAATCTTCATATTTTCATGCTTATTCCTATATAGGTCTATCCACATGCCTCTTCCCCAAACCTTGTCCTTGATCTTCCAATCTTTCTCCTTCCAAGACTTTGGCTAACCAACCAAGTCATTAGGTATTGCCTGTGAGTCCTTGGGCCACTTTTATCTTCACATAGAGTGGATGCCCACGTATATAACCCAAAGTTCTGCCCACTGGATTTCTCCACACTGTTATCTTTCCCTGGAGCTGAAGGAGAGGCAGTGGTCAACAGTGGAGAATGAAATTGGAATCAGGAGTTGTGCAGCTTACTTATGCCTTCTGGCTCCATTCTTTCCCATGTTATCACTTGCATCTTACTACAGATTGTTGCTAGTTCTGCCAAACCTTATGATTTTGTGACTCTGACAGAACCCAGCTCAGTTCTGGATGTATGATCACTTCTATGATCAGATGCTTGTCTCAACCAGGGCCCAGGAGTACCCGAGGAACTGTTTTTCAAATTACGTGTAGTTTTCCACTACAGGTGGCATTGTCTGACTGCAATGGGGTTTATGTTGTAATTGTTCAACTGGGGCATGCCATAAGCAGCACATGGCATCTTTTGCCATAACTAACAGCTCTGATATCATTGGGTCTGTCAGGGAGTATGGTTCAAGGGGGAGGGACACTTACATTGCAGGCTGGACCTGCTGCAGATCCCTTTCCTGCCCTGGGTCTCACTCAAATCTAGAAGCTGTTTGTATGAATTGGTTGGAATAGTGTTCCCAGTATAAAATAGGCTGCCTCCAGAACCTGAAGACTCCCACCAACCTCTGTGTTTGCTTCTGAGTTGGGGAGCTGTGAAATACAATACTTTGTTTTTTACTTTGAAAGGGATAGATTGGCATATCCTAGATCATCGGATCCCTAAAAACTTCACTGATGTGGTAGGGCCCTGAATCTTCACAGGGCTTATCATCCACCCATGGAGGGCATGTATCTTACCAAAGGCTTCGATGTGCTTGCAACTCCTTGTTCATCCAGTTCAAGTAACACAATGTTATCAAAATGTGGACCAATGTCATAGTATATCCAGATGACCCAGATCCTTTCTGACTACGTTATGTTCTGAGGGCGAGTTAATATTCATAGTACACTGCTGTGTATCCATAATGTGAACTTTCTGGTCCTCCCACCTAACAGGGATGGAGAAGGCGGCATTTACCAGATCAATGGCCATATACCATCTATCTGAGGCCTTGTTAATCTTCTCTAACAAAGATACCACATCTGGTACAACACCTACAATTAGAGCTACAACTTGGTCCAGTTTGCAGTAGTCCACTGTCATCCTCCAGGATCCACCTGCAGGGAACTGGTCAATAAATGGGTATGTGATGGAGGCCACCATTTTAAAATCTTTTAGGTCTTTAAGTGTCATACTAATCTCTCTCCTCCCCAAGACGTAATATCATTTATTTCCTATCTTGGCTGTGAGTATGGGGGCAATTGCAAAGCTTCCACTTAAGTCTTTCTTTCTATAATAGCTCTTATGCCACAGATAACTGTCCATGCCAGTTATATTCGCGTATGGGGAAAAATAACCAATAGGTGGATTTGTAGACCTGGCAGACTCACTATGAGCTATATCTGGGCCAGGACTAAATTTATTACCTAGCCCCCATATGCTCCCACTGTAATGGGGGCAGGGACCAAATGATGATAATTGGTCCCTAGTTAACAGTGTCAGTTTGGAAACTGTGCCCCAAAATCCTCAAAACATTGGGTATTTTCCATTTCCCAGTGTATGGTTATCCAAGTAAATAAGTCCCTTTAAGGAAGTAGTTGAAAAATCATTAATAATATGCACTTGCCATGGTGTGCAGGGTCCTTCCTCCTGGAGATTTGGTCCTTCTGTCAATCAATGAGTTCTGGGTCTGAGAACTGGCTCAGGACCAGAAACTGGAACAAAAGTAATGATTTTATTGTGGTGGCTGCTCTCAATCTCCTGATCATCCATTTTTTACTTCTTTAGATTATCTAGATTGGGCAACGCCCTTACTGGCTGACCATCTACCTTGTATCTACCGAAGCTTCGTTCCATTAACCATCTCTATAGCTCACTGTGGATCAGGATCTTTGGTTGCCACTCTGACCCTGCAATTCATTAAGATAATTAACCCACTATGCACCTCCTGGTTAAGTGCCACAACCTGGCATCTATTATTTCACGATCTCATCATCCCCACTGTTATCAGGGCACCCAGCTCTGTGGCAGCATTTCCTACTATTAAGTCCTGGCCTTCAGAAGACAGTCACTACTGAGTTCCTAAATGATGCCAGTGTCCCTATAAACAGTGACATATTCCTTACTGCTTTGGTAAATGGAGGAACTTCCAGGCTGTCTTGCCTTACACAGTATATTCACTTTAGCCCACACACTTCTCTAAGGTTTGTAATCTCTTCTTCCCCTTGTCTGCTTGGAGGTTCTGTTATACTTCACTTAGCTGGGCCAAGTGTAGTGGCTCAGCCTTTCTCCAAGCTTCCAAGAACTACCCTAGCAGTGTGTCAGCACTGTCTCCTCAGGTCCCCGCCAGTGTTAAATGTTCTCTCATTGGAGAGCTTACATATAAAACACTCTCCCTCATCCAGCTTTATGTTCCTTCCCCCTTAAGCCAGAACCCTCAGGATCCAGGCCCAAATATATTCTCTTGGCTCTTCCAGGTTTATTTTGGCAAGGTTCTGCAACAACTTTGGCAGCCCTAGCACTTCCCTGGCCCAGTTATGTTGTGTCTCGACCCGACTGGCTTGGTGATCACAGCAGGGGAGGCAAATCCTGAGGAGGGTGCATGTTAACCTGCAAGGCAGAAGCTTCTGCATCCTCTCTAAGCAAGGAGGAGGAAGGGACTGAGTGAGTGGTAGCTTAACGGGAAGAAGTGGGCTACTTCTATAGGTCCGTATCCAAGACTTTTGCCCTGACCTTGGCTTAGCAGACATGATGAGGCTGGAATCCAATCTTCTCTTGAACTTTGCCAATCTTACAGTTAAGGCCTGGGCCTGATCCTCAGCTTTTTCTGTCCTCCAGCTGCAAGAGATGAAAGTCTTTTTATACGTTGTTAAGAAGCCCTTCTGGTCTTCATACATAGCCTTTAATTGGTAATTAATCACCCTCAGCATTTCTCTAATGGAATGAATGCCTGTAAGAACAGCCATCCAATTCCATACTCTTCATAATTACTAGTTCTCTTATATTTCTCAAATGCCTGAGACACTGTCCCTACCAAGGCATTCCCAGTTCACCATCAGTGAAAGTTTCAACAATTACACTGCTATGGCACGCTAGTGGTGAACCATGCTCCACCTGCCACCAGTAACATGGTCTTCTGTTGCCAGCCTGCCAGTGGATGGTCTAGCTCCAAAATCTCATTTTGGAATCTGCTTCCTCAGACCATTCTTGGCTCTAACTGTTTTAGATGGGCTTCCCTGAAAACCAGACTGAGACAGTGATTTGGATGCAAGCTAATCACTGTGATATGCCATTGGGCTCAAAGCCTGAAATCTAAAGGAAGTAGGATGAGGCAGAGGGAAGAGTTAAACTGCAATGCAGTCATGACAAAGGCTTTAGCTGATCCCATGGGTAGCACTGGAGCTGGGATGGCCTTTCCGAGTTGTCCTGCCTCAGCCAAGTGGGCTGGGCTTTTATAACTTGGATGTAGGATGTCTTTGTTGAGGAGTCGTGACTTCAGGCGAAGTAGCTCCCTTCAGCTGGTGGCAATTCTCAGCAACTCAGCTGAGTGCTCTTAGCCACCAACACTGCCAGCAGCCGAGGAAATGAGTGCTTCTGTCCTAAAGGATGCATGCCAGAGCATCCACTGCAGGCACCGAGGCACCTTCTCCTCTGCTTTACCCCAGAGTCCACATGAACAGCCTCGGAATTTTAAAATATCACCAATACCAGGATTACAGAAAACAATTTAATTTGGGGGGTGGGCAGGGAAGGTCTTTTAGTCTTTAGTGGTGTAGAGTCAAGAGTTTTAAAGTCATGTGAAGCAGTTTCCCTTTGGCTGATTATGCCACCAACTCATCACATATTTCAATTTATCTGCTTTGCTTTTTAATTTTTAGGGGTTACTTCTTTAAAATTTAAGTTTGATTACTAATTACTTAAAATATTTACAAGATTTCAAAACAAGGTACATTCCAAAAAGTCTAGCTTCTATCCCCACACTTCTGCCGTTTCCTCCTTCTCACTATATATATAATATATATGTTGTATATATGTGTATGTATGTATGTGTGTATATATATATGGTTTATCCTTTCATTTAGAAGTACACACAACACACACACCACTCACTCTCCCTTTTTCTTAGATAACTGATAGAATACTGTGATGGTTAACTTTGTGTGTCAACTTGACTGGGGCACACGCGTGCCCAGACATTTGGTCAAACATTCTGGGTGTTTCTGTGAGGGTGTTTTTGGTTGAGAGTAACATTTAAATCAGTAAACTGAGTAAAGCAGATTGCCCACCATAATGTGGATGGGCCTCACACAGTTGAAGGCATGAATAGAATTAAAAGGCTGACCTCTGTCCAAGTATGAGAAATTCCTCCTGACTGACTGCCTTCAAGCTAGGACGTTGGCACTTTCCTGCCTTCAGACTTAGAGTTTTATAATAAATCTCTTATTTAAACAAAATCACCAACTTGATGATTTTATTTAAAAAGATTTATTATAAGGAATGCGCCCCTGTGATTATGGAAGCTTATAAGTCTCAAGGTCTGCAGGGTGAGTTGATAAGCTGGAGACCCAGAGAGCCTAAGATGGAGTCCCAGTCCAGATCTGAAGGCTGGAAAACCAGGAGAGCTGATGGTATAGTTCCAGTCTGAAGGCTGGCAGGTTTGATACACAGGATGAACCCATGTTTCAGTTCAAGACTGAAGGCAGGAAAAAGCCAACATCCCAGTTTGAAGGCAGTCAGGCAGGAGGAATTCTTTCTCACTTGGATGAGGGTCAGCCCTTTTATTCTATGCAGGCCTTCAACTGATTGGATGAGGCCCACCCACATTAAGAAGGGCAATCTGCTTTACTCAGTCTACTGAGTTAAATGTCAATCTCATTACACACACACACACAC
>NW_020837948.1:22638001-22736339 GCF_003676395.1 Aethalodelphis obliquidens
CTACTACTACTACTACTACTACTACTACTACTACTACTACTACTACTGGTTCTGGAGAACCCTGACTAATACACACACCATCAATATACTTTTTTCCATCTTGATTTTTTTTCACTTAACATTTTATTCTAGGGATCAATTTTCAGCAATACAGAGAGTTATTTTTCATTTTGATAGCTTCATAGTACTCCATAATGTGGATGTAATCCAGCTTTTCAACCAATCTCCTTCTAATGGACATTTGGGTCATTCCAGTCTTTTGCTATTACAACTAGTGTGGTAGTTACAATAATGTATTCAACATTTCCTTACTGGTGGGCATTTAAGATATCTCCAGTTTATTATTATTTTGTTTTAAAAAGTTGATGAAATAATGACCTTTGTATATAAAGATACCCGAGAATGCTAAGAGAATAGAGAGTTCCCAAAGTGAGTCACAGCGTATGTATGATATGTGTATTTTTGATTTTTAAAAATTTTCACAGAACTTGGCATATTCTTTTTTTTTTTTAAGTTACAGTAAATTACATTCCCACGGGCAATGTATGACAGTTCTTATTCCTCACATCCTCTCCAACACTGGATACTGTCACCCCTTCTAATTTTTGCTAATATGACAAGTGAAAATAAAATCTAATTGTCCTTTAAACTTGCATTCCCTGGCTACTAGTGAGATTAAGCATCTCTACATATTTAGTGGTCACTGAGATTTAGTTTCCTATGACTTGCCTACTTCTGTCATTTGCACATGACTGGGTTTTCTTTTTCATACTAGAATATAGTAAAAGATGAAACCCTTTTGACTATTTCTTGAGGTTAGAGTATGATCCGGCCCAGAAGTTTCCCTAATTTTGGTACGTTCTAACCAAATCAAAACTTAAATCTTTCCATAATCCACCCTCACCCCCAAAAAAAAGGGAAAAGAGAAAAGTGTGGTACTGCATATATGTCCATGAGGACAGGGACTTGTTCACCTGGCACATTCAAATGACTGAAGACCAGGGACCTCCCTGCATGTTCTGCTTTGCACAACCTTCCTCTAGGACTTTTATACGTCTCTGAACTGATGGAAATCCCAATAATCACAGACTGAGTTTCCTGTTGCCTCAGTAGGATGGGGCTTAGAGTCAGATTAATTTTATTTAGAAAAAATAGTGACTTTTCTTACACCCCAGAGCTTGGAGTAAAATTCATACATGCCACACATCTAAGGAAATGTTTCAAAAAATAATATTTGGGGAGGGAGGACTAGAACTAGAAGGAAAACCTTAGTCTAACTGGAAGAAGAATCCCACTCATGGATCCCAAGATAAGATTAAATAAGAAAATGTGGGCAAATTATGAGAAACCAGAATATGAGAGTATTAGGACTTAAGAAAGTTTTGACTTTGGGATGAAAGAAGTGGGGCCCCAAAGGGTTTTGTGTTCAAAAGCAACTAAGTATTTGCTATGAAATTATTTTTCATCATCTCAGCAAGAAGGGATCAGATGCAAGACTTAAACCTATGTGTATAAAACAGATTTTGCAATTTCTCAATATGGATTTTAGAAAAAGATTTGTCATCTCCCACTCCAGATCTCATCCTACACAATATACTATGAGATACACTACTCTTGACTTGTGAAATAATTGAGTTTTAGAATAATGAGGTTCTGAATATTAAAAATATAAGTATAAATTAAATAAATCAACATTAACAGCTGCTTAACAGTGATAAAATATATTTTTATTTACTTCGTTGAGTCAGAGGGTCATAAAAAAAATTATTGCTAAAGTAGATACCAGGCAAACAGAACGGCGCTTTAGAAGTCCAGTTACCTTGGAGTTTATTTAAACTAAGAGAAAAAGGTCATAATGTTTTCATGCAATACATACTTCGTTCTTTAAATAACAATTCTGACAAATAACAGAAAGAATTAAGGAATGCTGTATTTGTGATCCATACAAAACACCAACATTTTGGGTTATACATAATTTAAAGAAATGTCCCAAACACTTTTCAAAATACTGTAGTAGCCAATACATAGAGGCATGCCTTAGGTGGCCATAGGAATGCAGTTTAGAAAATAAAGAAAAAAATCACACTGTAACTACTCAAATTCTTCAAAATCACTGAACAAGAAAAGCAACAATGAACTTCCATACTGGTTTTACATAACTTCTATACAGTACCTTGACTTAAATCCAAGAGCAAAAGTTAAGCCTCTCCTCCTCTATTTTTGGTAAACAACTGCATGGTAAACTTAGATGACATTTCCCCCGGATTTTACCTGGGAGTGGCCTTTTAAATTTTTTATTTAAAAGAGGGCAGGTTTGGCACTTTTATACTGATGTCACCAATGTTAATATTTCTTGGGATCTCAGGAAGATTCATATTCTTTACAGCTGATACAGCACGGGCTGGAGCTCCCGCTAAGCCAGCCTGTATACAGAAGCAAATAAAAGAAAAAGAAAATGTACAGCTCAGGTGTAGCCCATCAAAAAACACTAAAGCTGGAGGACAATGATAAAAGAGTTTCATAAAACAAGCTTAGAGACCAGATGGTAGTTTGAATTGGTATGGAATGGTTACTTTGAAATACTAATCTATAAAGAGAAAACAGTTGACACCTTAAAAAATACAGTGAATACATGCAATGATAACAATGTAAAGATTTAAATACAAATTAACCTGTGCTACGGAAACATCACACACAATATTCAAATGACAAAGCTAGATCTTCACCTATATTTTGATTTAACTGACTTATGATATAAGCATAAAGCATATTTTACATTAGCTTCCTTATTAGACATCTCTTGCAACAACTGTGATAGATTTTGGGTTTTTGCTTTTCAACTGTCATTTATTGTTAATATATGCTGTGAAATAAAAACTGAAAGTAGTAAATCATGTTCGTTTAGTTTCTTAGGGCTAAACACTTAAAACATTTCAAAACAATGAAGTTTTTAAAAATTATTTTTTAAAATTGTAGAGGCTCTTCTAAACTTTCCTAGGAAAGTTCTAGGACATTTAAAAAAAAAAAATCAGGCTTTTAAAGTGAAGCTTCAGGACTTCCCTGGTGGTCCAGTGGTTAAGACTTTGCCTTCCAGTGCAGGGGGTGCGGGTTTGATCCCTGGTCGGGGAGCTAAGATCCCACATGCCTCGCAGCCAAAAAACCAAAACATAAAACAGAAGCAATATTGTAACAAATTCAATAAAGATTAAAAAAACATAATAAAGTGAAGCCTCAATCCAAAGAGAATGGTTCTGCCTAAAAATGAAACTGCAAGAAGAGGATCAATCCAACCCTTCAATGAATTAGTAAAAATATAATGATTAAAAAAATTTTGTCATATATAGTAGATTCAACATATGTTCAGTTTACAATATACAAATTTAGAGAAAGGAGCATAAATGCAAAAGGTAGGATATATATAAATAAATGAATTCTAAAATTTCCAATACCATTTAGTGTACAATATTTGGCTTTCATCTTAGTTGGAAAATTTATAATTTGTGAAATAATTTTGAGAGAAAATATGCTTAAAAATAAAGAAAAATGGGGCTTCCCTGGTGGCGCAGTGGTTGAGAGTCCGCCTGCCGATGCAGGGGATACGGGTTCGTGCCCCAGTCCGGGAAGATCCCACATGCCGCAGAGCGGCTGGGCCCGTGAGCCATGGCCGCTGAGCCTGCGCGTCGGGAGCCTGTGCTCCGCAACGGGAGAGGCCACAACAGTTGAGAGGCCCGCGTACCACAAAAAAAAAAGAAAGAAAGAAAGAAAAATGCATATATATCACTTTTCTCAAATAGCTTCATATTTTTATGTTTTAATTTATCTACCAATTAGATTTCATCAATTTTTATTCAGGTTATGTAATAAAGCCAACAAACACATGTGAATTCGGTGTCATACATTATCTTGCACAAAAGCAATTAAGTAACAAAAACAAATCTTCTACTTTGCTTAGATTACATATATGAGACAGTGTCCATGTAATCAGAAAGATTAGTTTTAATGTCCCTTTTTGTAATTTAGGTTTTTTTTTTTCATGTAATCCTACCTCTTTTAATTAAAAAAATAATAATAATAAAGCTGTTACCTGAGAAAAATCTTGACTGATACAAAATAGGCCAGTGTAAACTATTTGCTGAATAAAGGATACAAACATTGTTAAGCAATGAAATAAAAGCCATAGATTATCAAGTTAGAATTGGAAATAATAGAAAAATCAGTAAAATAGTATTTAATAATATATAGTCCACACAGGCAATAAGGGTGATATGGATGAAAAACTCCATACCCAATTAAAGACTGAATAGGGTTGGAGAATTCAATTTTTATAATTTAATGGAGTGTAGTTGTTTTTGATGTATAACTAAAAATTTGACTGACCTCTACATTTATACCTACCTGAAGCAATGCAGTTTTTGTTATACCCCACCTCTCTCCAACTGCCCCCCAAAAGATGTTGGAGATATAGATGAATATTAT
Organism: Aethalodelphis obliquidens; assembly: GCF_003676395.1. Lineage (NCBI taxonomy): Eukaryota > Metazoa > Chordata > Mammalia > Artiodactyla > Delphinidae > Aethalodelphis > Aethalodelphis obliquidens. Next base: position 22,642,478 of record NW_020837948.1, read on the forward strand.
TTAGGGTAGCATGAATCATATTCAAAAGGATCTTTAACTTGATCTTTTCAAGTTCAGTGTTTAGCTCCCAAAATTTAGAATGGTTTAGGATCAGAGAAGACTCTAATTCAAAGAGCTTCCTTTTGCTAGGAAGTATGTTGTTTGCCAAGGGAACAAAAATTATTTTACAAACTTACAGATAACCTGGAACTAAGTATCATTTTTCCAGTAGAAGGATTTTATAATTTTTCTAATTAAAAAATCAATTTGCCACTATTGCTACTTTGGAATTTCTATACAGGGTGCTAATTGTGAGTAGGCTATAGAAAAGTAATGACAAGGTATTTAACTATAAACATTTTAAAAGGCATGAATTATTAGAGGATTTTATTGTTGAGAAAAAGAGAGAAAAGGTAGGGTGTGTATGTGTTTGTCCATCTGTCTGTTTTACTGGATGCTATGGTTAACATTTATAAGTAGTAAAAATACTTTTCTTAGTATTAAATGTCATTGTCAAGAAGCCTTCTTTTCCATAATACCCTGTACCATGAGCAGCTAAACTAAAGAATAAAACTTCATACTGTTAAATGTCATTAGATTAAGTCGTTTCTTTTTGACCACAGATGGTGTTGACTGTTAGCTGCTAATGAGAATACATAAAGTCAATATAGCAATTGATTTCAATAGCATACATGTGCCAAATTCATATTATGTAAAACCAAAAGAAGTTTCTAAGTCAACAAACTACAATTTCTCTAAACATAAGCAGCAAGCCATAGACATGCAAAGGATGGTAACTACTCAGAACACGCAAATGAATCAAGAGAATCAAATTATTTCTCAAGCATGTTCAATACTTTTGTGTAGTTATGTCACAAATTTAAATGATAGTAAATCTAAAAATTGTAATGTGTACTTCAATTAAGTTTTAATTAAACTAACATTTTAAGAAATCAGATTCTTTAGAATATAAAATGTAAAGAAAAATATGAGAAGGACTGTTGATCGCTATTCAGATGCTTAAATGAGCTGTCAATGTTTACATACAAAAACTCAGGGCTTAAAAAAAAAAAGACTTCATGTCACTCAGGTAGTTAACACCAGAACTGCTATAAAACACATTTCAGTTTCAGACTTCCATGAATGTGAAGTCTGAAACATTTTTATTAAAGAATAAAATGTAAAAGAGGTAATTTGCCATTAGGAAATCAGTCTGCCAACACAAAGGTATAAAGGAATTTTCATCTTAGTTAAGATTTTTTTTTTAGTAGGATATACTCAAAACAAGATAACTTTCATTAAACACAATTTTTTTGAACACTAAAATTTACAGAAATTAAGTTTACCTGACTTGTTAGTGGTATGTACAATTTAAAATGTAAAAATAAGATACTTCTGACAGTACAGCATAGTTCTTATAGATTTAAGATTACACAGTTGACATAAAGGAGAAATAAAAAGAATGAAACCCTACTGGAGAAATAACTTGTTTCCATCTATGTTGTTATACTTGAGCACCACCATGGCAGGTAAACTGCAGCAACTCCACTAACAAAAACAAATACATGAATCCAAAGCAGTTAAGAGTATGAATCGGATGGAAGAATGAAGTACAGCATATAAAAGAATGGTCATGTTTTCTCTCCCATGAGATTAAATAAATTAACAGAATTAAGAGAAAGAAAACAAAATGAAGTCTGCAAGTATACCAAAATGAGGCCAAACAGAAGACTTATACAGACATACTCTCAGAAATTTCAAGCACTTGAATCACAAAGATAGTAATGGATGGATATGATTTGGTTTTGATTTTGTTTTTAAATTGCCAGACCCAAAAATAAACAAAATATGTGCAAGCGAAACTGAAAAAGCAGCATTACTAAAACATATTTCAAAGAATCTGAAGACTCCCTTTTCCTCATGCAATAAGCAATTAGCTTTCTCCAAGGGAAAAGGAAAGAACCTAGATATTTACTTCATCTAACACATAAAATTTCCTACCATCTTAAAATATTTTTTCAAGCTTGATATATAGCATAATAAGATGGTAGTTGAAATAATTTGTACATACTAAAACCTTTACCCACCCATCCTGCTGGAAGTTGCTATATGCACATTCATAATTTTGACCTAACAGCAAAGTGAAAGAACATCAACATTAATAAACACAGTATTAAATGGTTTCAGACTCAAAATCATTAACAAAATAATGGCAGGTTTTGAAAGCATGCTTTGAGCAGAATAGAAAATGTCAATATTTTAATTTCTGAATTTAAGGCAGAATAACTTTTAAACTGGGGACAGGCTTGCTCTTTGCTTTAAAGGCAGTGCTTTAATACTGCAATTATAAACAGATTAGAAATGCTGATGACGGTCCTCTAGTAAGCAAGAACTATGGCATTTTATGAAAATTTTTATCAAAAATGAGAATATTTAAAAATTTTTAAACCTTTCAGTACTAGTCATTTTATGTAATCTTAAATTACAGTTTTAATTTCTAGCATAGGATTTATCTGTGTGAAATAAATATAGCAGACCGATGTCATTTATGGATTTAATATAAATAGTTTTGACCCTCACAAGTGACCTCAAGGGTCCTCATCATAATTTTGAATAAGAGAGTAACTGTGTGTCAAAGTAGAGGGGCAAAACCAACTCACAAGCTGACTTTCCAACATCTGTATCTTAAGGCCGCTTTTTTTTTTCTCTATTCTTTGAAAATAGATACTTGATTTAAAAAAAAAAAAGCAAATTACTAGTTCTAGTGATGGAAGTTATAAGACCTAAGTGATTGATGGTTCTTTGGTAGAAAAAGCAATTTAACATAAATTAAAGACTGGAACATAGAAACTGGCAGTGATTGAGATCAATGGAGTAAATGAGACCATTACATATTTTCAATTCCCAGGATAAAGTAATACAGATCCAGGGTCCAAAAGTGGTGTCCCTAGCTTCATGATACATAGCCCACTAACTCGGGATAAGAAACTGTAAAGCTACCTGTATGTTGCTGCTTCTTAAACACATCCAGAAAGTAGTAATTTAGTGTCTAAAAAGCAATGCCAAATTCCCAGTGGCATTTTTCTAATTACTAAAGTGGTTAATCTAACTTGTTAAGTTTACACATTTTTTCCTTGCATGGCACTCAATAAAGTATTTTCATTTTGAAATTTTTAAATGGAAGTATATGAACATTTTCATTTTCTTGAAATGGTTTTGTACAAAAAAGTTGTTCATCACCATCTCTACATGGAAATGTTTAAAGAGTAATTCACACAGGTAACTTATGGTGTGAAAAATGCACAGGAACTAGCAGACAAAATTTAGTTTTGTACGGCTTGGAGTCTACTTAAAACAGTTCCAATTTTTGCCAATATGCTTTGTAAAAATTTTCAGGGTTTACAATACCTTATTGAGTCTTACTATGATATGTTTGGATATCAGAAGGTTGCTACAGTTAAAATACATTTTATTTTGGTCAATATAATTAATTCCATGTTTTAGAGTATTTATTTCTATTTTAGAAGATTTCTGATCTTACTTTTTGTTGGCTACTTCTAATATTCACCTGTTGTCAAAACTGCAAAAGCAATTGTTAAGACTTTGGAACTGAAAACCATTAGGTCGGGGGAAGGGACTATTTAACAGTCACTGTCCTAAGCCTTTACCGGTTCCCACTTTGTATGCTAATCTCTAAAGGTTCAGCTTTTGGTTTTTAAATTCACAGCTTCCAAAACCCAGCATACAATTTTATGTTAGAATCCTAATTTAGAAACATGGGGGAAAAAAATCTGTGAGTTAAATTAAGGTTCTGCCATATGATGCTAAAAATAAACTGATTTACATACAAAGTAAATTGTCATTTCTACAAATGTAATTTGTCAGTTAAATGACAATGTTTAAAAAAAAAGAACAAAAAAACTTAAACTTTCCTTTTACAATGCAGGCACACAAAACAGAACAAACATGACATCAATGATATACTAGTAAAATACACTAAGTCCAATAAAAGATGAATAAACTACAAGGAGAAACTAGAATGGAAAATAGGCTACAGGGACTATATGGGTTCATTAACACAAAGAATTTTTGAGTCTGGCCTAAATAATTAATTGCCTTTGACATCATTTTGCTTTCCCTTTGTTAAAATACATTTTTCTCAAAGTCAGCAATACCTTGTCTACCTGTCCTGTCTGGGAGATTGAAAGATAAAGGTCTGTAAGAGAGAAGAATGGAAAGAGCTAGAAAGATCAGGATGTTCGGAAAAAAGAGGACTGACTTTTAAAAAGTAGTGACTAAATTCAGACCCATTTATTCATCTTGAAAATCACATGAAATACATAAAGGCTAACAAGTCTCCCCAACCCCACCCCTCTACCTCCACCCCCAGGGAGTCCTTTTACTCCTAGGCAGATTCCTGAGTGCCTCTTACACTTCCCCCAAATCCCACCAACCTCCCAGCTTAAATCCTCCTTTCCCAAGATCCCAATGTTATAGTAAACCATTTATCTATCAAAGCAGGATAGGTGAAAATATATTCAGAGCATATCTTTGCTTCTCGTCTCTTTAAAGATCTGGGTGATCTTTGCTTCTACCTGTCTAGGTAATGGGAATTAAACTGGTTCACTTTTGACTGTTACCAGAAATATACTACTTTTAAGATAAAATAATAAAATCTTTGATTTCTGACAAAGTAAAGGCGACTCGATACATCCATGTTATATTTTAAAAGCTGTATATTAATTATATACAGGCTTCTTAAAAGATAAATGATATTCTAAACATTACTTAAATTAATTTTTAAAACATGATAAACAGGTCTTTTCATCAATCATGGTATTCTGAACTTTAAGATTTGCTTTGTAGCTTTTCGCTTACATAATCATTTTAACTAAAATTTTGTAAGAGTAAGATTAATAAAAGCTTATAGCTTGCTCTCAAATAATTTTGGATTATTCTGCAGTCATATATTTGGTAGATATAACCAGTTTAAATAACATGGAAAAGGAACCCATATGAAAACTCTTGACATTTCACTGCGTCTGGAATAAAGCTGGTAGCCTTCCAAACATATTTAAAATATATGAAAATTGCTGAAAAATTACATAAAATCAACATTATTTAAACACAATTTCTTAAAGTATGATCAGAACTATATGGCTTCACCGTGACTCAAAACCCTACTTTATGAGGAAAATATTAGCAGACATCACATATAGAGAAACACTTGATAAACATATGTTAGTTTATCAATCAGATTTAAAACATACTTTTTTTGTAAAGGAGAAAAAGAAAAACTAATTTGGTAGCAGATAACAATTGATTATACATATTAAAAGACAATCAGTGGATGAAAAACAAATATTCACCAGTATTCAAAACCATTTTAAATAGCACGTTTAAATAGCATGTTTCTGTTAAAGGACTTTAAGTTATAATGTTCTTATAACTATTTCCACTAAAAATGTAAATTCTTTATTTTACTGTTCTTTATAGATTAAAAAAAACAGGCTCATTAACGAAGTTTTACTGGACAATCAAAAAGAAAATATCCATTTTGTAATTATTACAGGTCCTTCATGACTTCTGTCAATATTATATATAGCAAACCTAAGGAGGAAAAGGTGGGCAGGTGGGAGGAAGGGCACCACCAATGGAAAGGAGTTAAATACCTGGAAATGTGATAATTCCAGACAAGAGGTCGATATATTTTTACAGATGATTACATGGAATTCACAAATTACCACATATCCACTCATTTTAGACTAATTATTAATGGATTGTATCACTGTCTGTCTCTTGGCATTTAAAATCTATAACCATATAGTTTTGTAAAGCAAAGTTTAACAGACATAAACTTCAAGTTATCATTTTAAAACTTTAAAAACTATAGCTTAGTGTTTATGGTAAACCTTTTGCCATATTGAACAATACACTACAAGCCAACTCTACTAAATAATACTCTTAGCCCTTTTCCTTGTCCTAAAACAAAATTTTCTCTATTAATCTAGTTTGTTTTCCCTTTTCAAAAATCAGTATTTTAAAAATTGGCTGTAGAACACACAAAATATATACAATTACTTAAAAAGAGTCATAATTTTAAGCTCTTCCCCATTACAACCCTCTCCTTTGGGAAACCAAGGAGGATGATAACTTGAGATAAAGAGAAATTAAGGACTATTTTAATTTAAAACAGAACATTGGAAAATGTTTTTATACAAAACTTCAACTGTTTCTAATCCTCAGATTTCAGATTTATCCACCATCCTGTGTTTCATTCCATTCCAATGAGCACAGCATTTCAAGCTGATCTTTTGAAAAGCCAACAAGATAAAAATTCTTCAGAACTCACCTGTTGTAAATTAATGCTAGCATATTTTTAATATCTTTCTGCTTTTATAGTAATATTTACTTTAGATCAACCAAATAACTGTACTAATAATTATAAATAAAATTAGTTTTCTGTATTATGACTATAAATACCAAAGGTAAGAGTATCCTCAAACATGTGTAGTATTGAATGAGATATCAAGACTATTCATCTTTCTAAATTTCTGTATAGCAATAAGAAACAACCAAAATCATGTAAACTTGAGAGGCTCAGCTACAGCACCTGTTACTGATATTCAGCCTTGTTATTGGGGGAAGAGTCATACAATTCTAAAGTAGAGTTTTACAAAAGGCGAAACTGCTGGTTGGTCCTCATTCACTCAATTTAGCAGCACAAAGTTAGCTGTATATAACTAACCAAATCTTTCTCTTCTAGAATGCAATAAAAGCCATGAATACGTGTATCATTATATGGAATGTATGATTTAGCTAACTTGTCAGTGACCTTTGGGAAGGATCCAGAATTAAAAGATTAGAGCACTGAATTTCTTTTTTCAATGTGCACTCAGGCCTACTAAGCACCCATTATAACACTACTTCCTTATGAGAATTCCATTTTCTCTCCTTTCCTTTTGCAGAAATAGTTTTATAAAACACTAAATTTATATACCTTTAGAAAACCAGTTCTAAGACTTCCTTGATAATTAATGACTAAGGTTTAATAACAAATATTGATTGCATTATTCATAATTTCTTTTTTAAGCAACAAGAATTGGGAATTTTATTCATTACCCAAAGCAATTACAACTGTGGCTAAAAGAATACACAAAACTATTTGGTGGATAGTGGTCACAGAACATTTAACATACTAAAATGTGTATATTCCACTTCTTTTTAAAATTGAATAAGCATACCAGCTGTACCTAAAGGGTGATACTGAAGGACAAACAGTGAAAGCTACAAATCATGCATAATTTATGATCATGCTTACTACCTTCATTAACTAAAGCACTTTCCATTCTTACCTCAGATTTCTCCAGTTTATTTTGTGCATCAATTTGTGTAACAATCTCATTCATGTTGGTCTCCAATACCATTCCCCCCATCACCATTTCTGCAAGAATATTGTGAACCTAAAGAAAGAAAATTCACTATAAGAATGTTTCATGATCCCAGTAATTTTTCTTTCAAATACTGCTGTTTTATGAGCTGTAAAAAATAATTTGGAGTGAAGACTCATAATACACTTATGTCAATACTGTGAAGCCTTAGGCAATTATACAAACCTCTTTAAATCTTAGTTTAATGAGCTGTAAAACAGAGATAATAATAGTACCTCCTTCACAGACTGATGAAAAGATTAAGTGAGGTCAGTGACCATGGAAGTGCCCAAAACAAAGTAAATAATCAATAAACATTAGCTACCATTATAGTATCAGGATTAATGCTAAAAAAAAAAAAAAATGACCCATAAGGGCCTTTTATACCTGATTCTTAGTAATTATTAAGTTGTTTTATGCTCGAGGTACTCAATGAGGCTATGTGGCATTCCTACAAGCTCTAGATTTAAAATGAAGTAAAAGTTTCTTTATATTATAGGTACTTTAATAATGCTTTTACCCCAAAGCCCTCTCTATATATCTAATTACTCAGATTTTTTATGATCAAATACATCTTACAATGACAAAAAAACAACATTTTCCATTGGGGAGAAAAACTATAACCCAGGTGTTTTGTCATAAGGTATTTTACTGGATCAAAAATCACCAAGTCAAAGCTGGAGTGTCACAGAAGAGTATACTGTGCTATAATTTTTAAAAAGTAATGTGGCAGCATTAAGAATGGAGACTCTGAAATTAGAAAGGTATAAATATTGACTCTATCACTTATTAGTTGTATACCCTTCAGAAGTTAGTTACTTGACCTCTCTGTTATCTTATCTGTAAAAGAGAGGTAGAAATAGTATGGGTACCTCATAGAATTATCATAAGGATTAAATAAATTCAAGTGAAGCACCTAATAGGTGCTTAAAAAAAAAAACCTAATAGGTATTTTAAACAAAAACTTTAAAAAATTAAATGTATAATTATACTGTTTGATTTTCATTCCTTTTTAAGATTTCATGCAAATGTACTCATGATTTTTAAAATTCCTATTATTTACTGATGTTTCATTTTGGAAAGATGGACACCTCACATACCAATTTTGAAGAATTACAGAAATTACTTTTCCTTAGCAAACAAAACCAGAAGCTACAATTGTTTTAAACAATAGTGCTAAATATCATCACTTCTACTACTATCTTTTCTGTTACTAGATACCATTTATTAAAACTCTGTTTTGATGCTGCACTTACAGTATCTGATTTAATTCTCACATTAACCTTTGTTACAGCTGAGAGAATAAACCAGCTCACTCAAGACGCATAAGCTAATATGTGGCAAATCAATGACTCAAACCTAAATCTGAGTGATCTAAGTCCAATACTTTGCTTTCTTCTGTTAACAATAATAAATGAAATTGATACAGCAAATCATAATCTATGAAAATTCAATTAAAGGTCAAGAAGATAACTAGGTGATAAAATAAAATTACCTTATACTAGCTAATAGGTACTATATGCATAAAAAGTGTTCAGAAAGAAAGGCCATGGCCAGGGGACAGAGATTCATTAAAACTTGTTTTAGCAGTGGAAATTCCTCTTTTTTTTGTGTGTGTGTGTGTGTGAGTGTGTGTTATGCGGGCCTCTCACTGTTGTGGCCTCTCCCATTGCGGAGCACAGGCTCCGGACGCGCAGGCTCCGGAGGCGCAGGCTGAGCGGCCCAGCCGCTCCACATGTGGGATTCTCCCGGACCGGGGCACGAACCCGTGTCCCCTGCATTGGCAGGCGGACTCTCAACCACTGCGCCACCAGGGAAGCCCCCCTCTTTTCTTTTTAAAACAAATTCTTAAGCAATAGCATGACTTATATGCTGATAGAAGTGTAACAACTCCACCACCCCCATTTTGCTCAGGCTTTCTTATGGGTTCATCCCTACATATACATTGTACTATTGCCTTTCGAAACATCTCAGAACACAAGCACTAGATTGGTGGAAACTACAGATTTCAGTAATACTGAAATATCTACCAACTTTAGAGGTAACAAAATATGAGCAGCCTACAAATGTGGGTCATATGTAAGAAATTCTAAGAAATGTATGTAAATTTGTCCTTAAAGTAAAAATAATTCCTATGAAAGCCAGTTCAGATCCAGAAGAGACAGAAAATAGAATTGAAGGGCCTGTGAGCTAAATTCTTAAACATAATCTCACTTATTATAAAGATAATAAATGCCTAAAGAGTGTATTCTCAGTGAGGAGGTACAATATGTTATGTAGAAATTTAAGGAGAGGGCTTCCCTCGTGGCACAGTGGTTAAGAATCCGCTTGCCAATACAGGGGACACGGGTTCGAGCCCTGGTCCGGGAAGATCCCACATGCCGCAGAGCAGCTAAGCCTGTGTACCACAACTACTGAGTCTGCAAGCCACAACTACTGAGCCCATATGCCACAACTACTGAAGCCTGCATGCCTAGAGCCCATGCTCCACAACAAAGAGAAGCCGCCACAATGAGATGCCCGCACACTGCAACAAAGAGTAGGCCCTGCTCGCTGCAACTAGAGAAAGCCCATGCACAGCAATGAAGACCCAACGCAGCCAAAAATAAATTTAAAAAATAAATTTAAATAAATAAATAAGAAATTTAAGGAGATAAACATCGTGGGAATGAGAACTATTAATTGGGAGGCTACTCCAATACTATTCACGTTATGGTGTCCAAAGTAAGGTATGTCACATGTGGAGGGGAAATTAAGAAGGTGAACATGTCTATTGATAGAAAAATTCATATTCCAAGAATTGAGAAGAATTTTTGGCAGACTTAATATGAGAAAGAGGATGATATAGCTCTGCTTTTAGCTTAGCCCTAACTCATATGGTTGACATATTTCAGTATTTTGTTTTATAAATTTTACTTAAAACAGATTTTTATGGAAATAAAAGGGTAACAATATGCTTATAATACAACTCATCTACTAAACTGCTTTGATGTTCACCTAAAAGTTCAACGAGTTTTCACTCTCTCTTATGAATTTTTATAGGTATTTAAGTGTTTAAAAAGTGGCAAATACCACACTAACAGTGTATTTTTGCCTTTTTCTTCTGGACATAGACTGTAACTTCTAAATTTCATTTTTATTTTTTTTAAATCACAATATAAGCCATACAGAAACTTATATATAAAAATAGTCTCTACCATCCTCTGCTTCTGTTATTAGGTCCCTCTAAAGATAATCACAGTTAATTGTATCTTATATACCCTTCCAGAAAACTTGTTATGCATATACTTGTTATATGTGTGTGTGTATATATCTAATGTACACAAATGAGATCACATTGTACATATTATTCCCACAGTTCTACAAGAAAATAAAGATTGAATTGTTGGTGCTTTGTGACCACCTAGAGGTGTGGGATAGGGAGGGTGGGAGGGAGGGAGACGCAAGAGGGAAGAGATATGGGGATATATGTATATGTATAACTGATTCACTTTGTTATAAAGCAGAAACTAACACACCATTGTAAAGCAATTATACTCCAATAAAGATGTTAAATGGGGAAAAAAAAGAATGACAAAAAAACCGACTGAATTGAAAGTTAGAGGCAAGAGAAAATGAGCATTATGAGTTAATAAAATAATAAAAGTTACTGGAGCCAGATATATGTACAAGAATAAGAATGATCAATGAAACTGCTGGTAAGAGCAAAGAAAAATACAAAACTAAAATGGTGAATCTACATTATTATCACACACCTAAAAGTGAGAAATATACAGGTTCCTCAGAAATATTGATAAGTTATTAAATGAACAAATGAGAGGGACAGAACGATATCTATAATATGGTCCCACTGAGGTATACTAAAAAAATTGCACACATACACACACTTGGATATACCCAGAAAAATTCTGGAAAGGCATGAAAATAATTAGAAAAAAAAAAAAGACTTTATTGTTTTAAGAGCAGTTTTAGGTTCACAACAAAATTAAGAGGAAGGTACAGAAACTTTCCCATACATACAGCCTGGCCTCTGACATGCACAGCTTACCCAGAGTGGTAAATATATTACAACTGATGAACCTACACTGACACATCATAATCACCCAAAGTCATAGGCTACCTCAAGAGCTCTCTTTTGGTGGTGTACATTCTATGGGTTTGGATAAATATGATATATATCTATCATTATGGTATCACACAGAGTATCCTAAATATCCTCTATGCTCCACCTATTCACTCATCCCCCTCCCTCCCCAAGCCTGACAACCACTAATCTTTTCAGTATATGCATAGTTTTACCTTTTCCAGAATGTCATATAGTTGGAATCACACAGTACACAGCCTTTTCTGATTGGTTTCTTGCACTTAGTAATATGCATTTTAAGGTTCCTCAATGTCTTTTCATAGTTTGATAGTTCATTTATTTTTAGCACTGAATAAAATTCCATTGACTGAATATAACACAGCTTGTTTATCCATTTACCTACTGAAGGACATCTTGGTTGCTTTAAAGTTTTGGCAACTATGAAAAGAGTTGCTATAAACATCCATGTGCAGGCTTTTGTATAGACATAAGTTTTCAACTCTTTTGGGTAAATACCACGGAGCACGATTGCTGGATTGCATGATAAGAGTATGTTTAGTTTTTTAAGGTATCGCCAAACTGTCTTCCAAAGTGACTGTATCATTTTGCATTCACACCAGAAATGAATGAGAATTCCTGTTGCTTCACATCCTTACCAGCATTTGGCATTGTCAGTATTCTGGATTTTGGCCATTCCAATAGGTATATAATGTGCTGCAAATATTTTTTAATAGATAGTAGTTGCCTAAAGAATGGGACTGGAGGACTGAGGAAGAAAGGAGACTTAGCTTTCTTTCATAGTTTTTGTTTGTTTGTTTTGAAAACTTTTAACACGAGCATATATTGCTTAAAAAAAAAAACCTTCTTAAAGAATAAGAGAGATCATTCAGAGGAACAATATTAAAGGTAATGGCCATGTACCTATTTAAGTTATTTAAGAGGTAGCTCAAAGGTGTTGAATATTTTTTAGTGATAAGAGAAGCATGCCACTTTTTACATGTGTTAAACAATAAGTGTTTTTATGTGTCAATGCAGAACCTGAGACTTTGGCTTAAAACTACTGTAACATATAAGATTAAGTGGTCTCTGTATTATTTTATTATTATTTACAAAATATTATAATGCACATAGTTGGCATCTAATAACTATTAGATGCCAACACTTCTTTCTTCAAAATCATTTATCTCAATTATCTTAAAATTCAAAAGTTAAAAGAACACGGCATTTTTTGTACTTAGTCTAACTACCCCATCAGTAAACCATATTTTTTAAATATTTATATACAGTGCTTACAGACAGCAGCATCTTAGTTGAGTAAAGCCTACATAATCACTGGAGAGTAAATGAAGATTAAAATCAAACACATTTCACTGTTTTGTTTTGTTTTTTTTTGTCACACTGCACAGCATGTGGGATCTTAGTTCCCCGACTAGGGATCGCACCCACCCTCCCTGCATTGGAAGCATGGAGTCAACCACTGGATCACCAGGGAAGTCCTACATTTCACTTTTTAACAGTTACAGGTCAACCAGGCAGAACCAAGCATCTAAAAACAAAAAAATGAAAGGAAGTCAAATTACATAGAGCCCTTTCTATGGATTGTCACTTGTTTTCAAAGCATAAAGCTACTTTACTATAATTTATGCTAGAAATGAGGTCCTTTGCACCAAACATCTTTTAATTTGACTACATTAATATCTTACTACAGGGGTGGTCAAGTAAAATACGGCATATACGTTCTACACAATATTTCACTTAAGAATAAAGCTGATACACATATATTGATATGGAAGGATCTAAAGAGAGATGAAGTCAATAAAGCAAGGCATAGAACATTACGTGAAATAAAAACATGCTTTATCACACACTGAGCCAAGAGAACTATGCATATCTTTGGAAACATATAGAAAGAAAGTCTGGAAGCCTACCTAGACAAACTATTAAGAGAAATTACTTCAGGGAAGTGGGGTAGTGGTGAATAGGTATAAGGAAGGGGACAAGGTAAGAAGAACTTTCATGTTTAATCATATAGCCTTCAGTACTATTTGACTTCTTTGTTTCAAGAAATTTAAGTATTATTATTGTAATTTAAAATTAATAAAATATATGAATAACACTGTAATGTTAATGGTGTGTGTCTGTGAAACAGACAAACACAGACACAGGCAGACAGACACCACACATCTTCCTAAAACAATTACTTGAGGACTGGGGTAAGAACATATTCTTCACATAACCCTGCAAAGTGTTAAGCACTCAATAAAGATTTTGTAAAATGTGTTTTGCAAGGAACACCTCCCTCTTCTCCTCTTGAAAAAGAAAACTGAACAGGAGTTTTAAAAGGAGTTGAAGGGGAGGCAAAGCAGAGTTATAAGTCTACTCTAAAGACCGTAATACTGTAAGAAATGATTTTTTTTATTATTAAGAAAATAGCCGATTTTGATGAAATGACACATTATTTTAAATATGTTAGCAAATTTCCATTTATGTACCTGTGGGTCATACTCTTACTAATTTGATAATAAAATGTTAAGACATGTATTTTCTAATAAAAATTTAAATAATGTACCTCAAGTAATCTATTAATACCTGTATTTATACTTCTAAATGGTCTCAACCTCACTTCACGTTTTGATATTTCTTCAAATGTAAGTACAACTGATCATAAAAAACATCATTACTTTACATACCACTGAAAAGGAAAAGTGCTGACAATTAAATTATGACAAGCAGCCAGCCCCGCTGCCTCAACCCCGCCATGGTAGCGGCCAAGCAGAGGGCTGTTGGGGGCGAGGTACGCATGGGGTCTTCAGATGCCTGCCTCCCACCCACCTGCTGCTGCCAGAGCAGCAGGAGGACAGAGCGACCTACTCCACTGCTCTAGGGACTTTCCTGGTGGCACAGTGGTTAAGAACCTGCCTGCCAACGCAGGGGACACGGTTCGAGCCCTGGTCTGGAAAGATCCCACATACCGTGGAGCAACTAAACCTGTGCACCACAACTACTGAGCCTGCGCTCTAGAACCCATGAGCCACAACTACTGAGCCCTTGTGCCACAACTACTGAAGCCCGCGTACCTAGAGCCCATGCTCCGCAACAAGAGAAGCCACGGCAAGGAGAAGCCCGTGCACCACAACAAAGAGTAGCCCCCACTTGCTGCAACTAGAGAAAGCCTGTGCGCAGCAACGAAGACCCAATGCGGGAAAAGAAAATAAATTAAAAAAATAAAATGTAACTACCAGAAAAAGTAAAAAAAAAAAAAAATTATGGCAAGCTATAGAATTGTAAATGCATACTGATCTCAAAAATGTTAAAATGTGAAAGAAAATCAGCATTTTAGAATCAACGAAGTATGATATTTTCTTGTCATGCTTTAGCTCTATGGGTATTTATAAATAAAAGCTATAATGAAAAAATTTAAGTAAGAAAATGTATGTCTTTGGGTTTTACTGGAGTCACTACCAACATTTAAAAAAAAAAAGCTTAGCTTCAGAAATACATCCTCTCAAAATATATTTATCAGAACTTCATTAAATCTAAAAATAGATGAAATTTTTGTATAATTATTCTCCAACAGGATAGCTGACATATCAAAGTGTTATATAAATCAAAACTTTCACCTGGGGACTTCCCTGGTGGCACAGTGGTTAAGAATCCGGAGCAACTAAGCCCTTGCACCACAACTACTGAGCCTGAGCTCTAGAGCCAGCAAGCCACAACTACTGAGCCTGTGTGCCGCAACTACTGAAGCCTGTGCGCCTAGAGCCCATGCTCCACAACTAAGAGAAGCCACTGCAGTGAGAAGCCCGTGCACCACAACGAAGAGTAGCCCCCACTCGCTGCAACTAGAGAAAACCCGCATGCAGCAACGAACACAGCCAAAAAATCAAAACAAAACAAAACTTTCACTTGATAATATCATTAACCTGAAGAAAGTGTTTGCTAAGGAAATAATCGGTTCTACAGGTATGTGGATAATATCTTGAGATTGATGCAGTTGAGCAGGTTCTCCTGCTAAAGAGCATAATCCCCACACAAACTTCACTCTTCTTTAATATTATATCATGAAAGAGAAGTCTAAAGTATGACAATTTTGTAAGTAATTTTGAAAGGAATTAAGAGTATATTTTGTTAGCCATCAAAATTTTGATAAAATTTTCAAGACAAAATAGAAAGGTTAAGTATATAACATACTTTAACATACTATAATATACTACTAATAATGAGACATTTGTTAATTGCTGACCAATGGAAAGCAACAGTGGTATAGTAATTTAAAGCAACAGGTAAAGGAATTCCCTGGTGATCCAGTGGTTAGGATGCAGCGCTTCCACTGCAGGGGCACAGGTTTAATCCCTGATCGGGGAACTAAGATCCCAGAAGCCGTGCTGTGTGGCCAAACAGAAAACAAAAATAAATAAATAGAGTAATAGGTAAGAGTAATTCTATTTTGTTACACAATGCATTTTATACTCACATTGAATATGAATGTTTCAAATTAGAAAATTCAAAATATTCAAGTCTGAAAAACTAGAAAGCTGTTCTACTTGCTATTCTATATTTTGGGTTGATTATACAGAAATCCTTTTTAAAGGCTGCTTATCATAAGGATCATGGATGCTCATTAAAAGACCTTAGGGGCTTCCCTGGTTGTGCAGTGGTTGAGAGTCTGCCTGCTGATGCAGGGGACACGGGTTCGTGCCCAGGTCCGGGAAGATCCCACATGCCGCAGAGCGGCTGGGCCCGTGAGCCATGGCCACGGAGCCTGTGTGTCCGGAGCCTGTGCTCCGCAACGGGAGAGGCCACAACAGTGAGAGGCCCGCATACCGCAAAAAAAAAAAAAAAAAGACCTTAGAATACTCCTAGCTTATGTGTTATTGTTGACTTGTATTTTAATGCTACAATTTTTTTTATTTTAATCTCATAAGTACTTTAAGAGTCAATGTTCTTTTATCCTTACCCATAAATTTACTTCTTTCTTTGCTCTTCTTCCCTCTGCAACTCACTCCTTATATTTCAGATTTCTTTCCGTGTAAACTGCCCTCTTTAGAATTTCCTTTAGTCCAAAGGCTTGCTGGTTGCAAATTTCCTCATTATTTCTCAAATAATGTTTTTATTTCACCCATAATCTTGAAAGGTGGTTTTGCTAATTTTAGAACTACAGTTGACAGTTACTTTCTTTCAACACAACATCTTCTAACTTCTGTGGTTGCTGTTGAGAAGTTACTTCCCAGTCTGACCACTGCTCTTGTGAAAGTAATACGTCTTTTATTTCTGGATGATTTTAAGAGCTCTCTCTCTGCTATTCAATTTTACTATCATTAGTCTATGTGTAGATTTCTTTTTATTTATTCTGCTTGTGATTCTTTTATCTGTGGATTGGCATCTTCCATTAATTCTGGAAAATTCTCAGCCATTAGATACTCAGATATTGAATATGCCTCGTTCTTTCTCTCTTTTTCATTAGATATTTCTTGCTCTATCTTCCCTGACCTGTAAACTATATTTCACATTTTCAGGCTTTCTTGTCCTTTTATGCTGCATTATGGACAATGTATTCTACCTTTCTATTTACTCAGATATGTTTATGTTTAAACCCATCAACTGAAAATTTTAATTTTGACATTTTTCTCTTCTAGAAATTTCATTAATTTCTTTTTCAAATCATGTAAGTTTTTAAAAAGTACTTTTATTTACTGCAATTTTTTTTATCAGGTTTGACTTTCTAACAACTTGCTCAGTAGAAGGGGGGTGCCAAGCATTTGACTAGTGCTGGCAGGTGAGGGTGAAGCCCGGCATGTCTGGCTTTGAATGGCCCAGCCAGGAGCTGGGTTATAGAAAGGAAGGATTAAGCAAATTAAGTAAATGCATCAACAATAATACAAATAATAGGAATGAGAATAATCTCTCACTGTCAGAGAAGCAAAGTGCAGATATGGAAAAGATGAAGGCTACAATAAATTCTGTAGTGTTGCACTAGACGCTGGGGTATTAAGAAGAACTCAATGATTTTTAATATATATAAAGATATAGAAATAGGCAGGTGTGTGTGTGTGTGTGTGTGTGTGTGTGTGTGTGTGTGTGTGTGTGTGTGTACATACATCTATTTCCTAGCTTGGTTCACTGAGAACCAGAAGTAATAATCACACCTCTACCAACTAGCATACATGTTGCTAGGACTGTCATTTCTATACATCATCATCCACTAAAAGGAACCTTACAGAGAGAACACTAACATGAGGGCTAAGGCAAAAAATATATAAGACGCTCTGCCCATAGAAAAGGTGGAGAAACAATGATCAACCTCATAATTACAAGCACCTCCATCCAGACTATGGCTTCTCCATACCATTTCCCACTTTAAAAAAAAAAAAAATCAGGGCTCCTAGAAGGAATGACTGATAACATATCTAGAGCCAGAAATAAATAAAGTGCATCTGGAACATCTAGTTGTACCAGAACACAAAGCAGCTATCAAAGTCCATGGAGGGGGAGAGGGGTCATGTCAAAAGAACCCAGAAGACAACGTGAAGGGGTTCCCCCACTGGACAAAGATAGGGCAATTTGAGCATCAAGAAGAATAATATCCACAGTGGATTAAAACAAATCAATTATGTTAAAATTCGTATGTCACAAGGGTACTAAAAAAGAAATTCAATGATCACTTCTGGTGACTGCTAGGGAACCAAATGTTATGGAAACTGGTTAATAAAGGGAAATACTCTAGAATTTATCCTGTCTTTCCTATATAAGCTGTACTTTTTTTTTTTTTTTTTTTTTTTTGCGGTATGCAGGCCTCTCACTGTTGTGGCCTCTCCCGTTGAGGAGCACAGGCTCCGGACGCGCAGGCTCAGCGGCCATGGCTCACGGGCCCAGCCACTCTGCAGCATGTAGGATCCTCCCGGACCGGGGCACGAACCCATGTCCCCTGCATTGGCTGGTGGACTCTCAACCACTGCGCCACCAGGGAAGCCCCAAAGCTGTACCTTTTTAAACGCATCATCTCTGACTTTTAATGGATTGTTTCATTCAATTCACATTTACTATACTGAATAATACATTTATTTTAAATAATTTTCCTTTCCCCCAAAGTTGGTTGTCTTGATCAGATTTTATTTATATTATTTCCCCCTTTTAAATCAGAGATTCTACTGTTTATAATTTTTATTAATGAAAACTATCTCTTTCCTTGCTCTTTTAATCAAATATGACTTTATTCTTATTTGTAAAATATCAAGTCTTTCTACCACTGAGATGCCTTGTTTTCCTACTAAATGCTCTGTTATTCCCTACTCTCCTTTCCCCCAGGTGGATAACAGCTTCAAAATACTTTTATAATACATGCTAAATACTTCATATTCTCTTACCTTTTCCTTCATGTTTTCTATCTCTTAATCTTTCAATTATATGCTTTGAGATTATTTCCTGCATTCATCTTCTATCTGTAATTCAAGCCTCAACTGTGACCATTCTCTTCTTTAAACTCTATAGTTTGAAAACACATTTTTAAGCCCCAGGAAGATCTTTTCGAATTGCATCTCCTTAAGCACTTTTTACCATTTTAAAATTTCAAGTGTTCACTGATCTCCTGTGGTAGTTCTTTTTCACGGAGCATATGTTCTGATTGTTCAGCCTGTTCCTCGTCTCTCTGTTGAGATGGCATTCTTTTTTCTCTGTCGGCTCACTGGTACCTAGGTGTGGTTGCTGAGATACTCTTTAATGGTTAGATTTCTTCAGGTGGTGAAAGGAAAAGGAGATTCTCACTCTGTGTCCTGTGGTTTAAGGATAGGCTATCAAACTCCTTAAGAGGGACTGGACTAGAGGAAACCTCTCCACTCTCACTCTTAATTCTTCATTCTCCTGGCCTGGAGGGTAGGAAAGACACTGAGGCCTCCAATCAGATCTCCCTTAGCCTGATCTTTTGGGGGATGGGGGGAATGCAGGGAGGAGTAGACAGAGCACTTTTATAGCTGTCCATACATGTCATACATGCTCCAAACCAAGCTCTTTATAAATCTTTAGCTCTTTCATCTTTGCCCTGGGACTTGATGCTGTGCTGCAGTAGTGGTGACAACCTGGGGCTGCCCAATTAAAGCCACAGTGTTCAGGAAATGGGCAGGTAACACAGTTGCGCAAATAAGCAGACCTTCCCAGCAAACCCACAGTGGCCATGCAGTATAAGAAATAAACCAAGTTACTCATATTTTAGGTGTTATTACCACAGCATAACTTAGCTGTAATAAAGAGTCTGACTCCATTTTTGATGCCTGCCTGCTGACAGCTTTCAAATCCCACTGTTCTCCCTTCCTCTTCTGCCCACATGTGGGCAAACTGATAAGAAAGTCCAGGTGCTCCTTCCTTTGCACTGGCAGGAAGTTTAAATTACACAAGACCTGCCTAGCCTGCATGTGGAAACCCTCAACCCAGCCCTACCCCCTAACCACATAAAACCCCAAGATAGTCGCTGTTCCTTGTTTTCCCCCCAAAAGCTTATTATGTGAACGATAAACCTTTTCAGATCAGATCCTCTTGGTGTACATGTGGTATCTTCAGTCTCTACATCCAAATCAATTTTGGGCAGGGGGTGCTGTCCCACTACTTCAGGGTGACTACAAATATTAGCTTATGTGACTGATACACAAATTAGTACTTGAAGGTTTGTAATGAGAAACTGATAACAATCACAATAAAGAAAAGACATTGACTTAGGGGTTGGGCAGTAGGCCACATGGAAATTATATCGGAGGCTAGAAAGTTAGTGATCCATGCTTGTAGTGGCAAAACATTTGGCAAAACTATCATGTGTGATAGTTTGAAAAGCAGATAAATTTACCCATGAAAACTCTTTTCTCTCTGACATAAAAACTGATGATTTTCCAGATACTGGCAGCTTTGTCACCATGGATTCCAAACTGACAGCACGTGGGACATGATAAACATACTGTGTGAATTAGAAATACTCTGATATTGTTACTGCAGCATAAACTAGCCCATCCTGACTGATAACAAAAGGGGTATTCTTTACAACTTCCTCCTTCCCTCTATCCAAGTGTAGTATAACAGCACACAGAGGATTGTGTACAAAACTCTGTATTTGCTCCTAGGAAGAAATGAGTTGAGCTATTTAGGAGATCTCTGAATGTTGGAAGGTCCAGGGCTGCTTGAAAGTTGAAAACAAGCCTACTTTCATAGAAGGGCTGAAAACAAGACTAGCATTGTTTTAGACAAGAGAGTACAGGGACAGGAAATGTCTATTTTACTGGTCTCTAACTCTTGTTATACTGAAGCTTTTTTCTCATTGCATTGAAAAAAAATTAAAACAAGAGTTTAGGCCAGCTAATTCTGGCAGGTTTCAAAACAGTGATACACTGTTGTGTGAAATGAACAGGCTATACAGACTACATATGTGATCCTATTTTTGATTTTTTTAAAGACATATTTGTTTCAGTACTCATTTGTACAAAAAAGTCTAGAACTACACATACTCTAAAATGTTAACACTAATGTTAATTAAAAAAAGGAGGCGAGGGCTTCCCTGGTGGCGCAGTGGTTGCGAGTCCGCCTGCCGATCCAGGGGACACGGCCACGGGTTCGTGCCCCGGTCCGGGAAGATCCCACATGCTGCTGAGCGGCTAGGCCCGTGAGCCACGGCCGTTGAGCCTGCATGTTCGGAGCCTGTGCTCCGCAACAGGAGAGGCCACAGCAGTGAGAGGCCCACATACCGCAAAAAAAAAAAAAAAAAGGAGGCAATTAGACTGAGGCGGCTCTAATACATAAGGAAAGCACAACCTCAGCCTAAAATGCCTCAAGGTTAAGAAATCAACACCTAAGAGCAACCAATCACAAACAGCCATCTTGGCTTTCCCAAATAATACAGGTGCTTAAGCAATAGCCAATCAGATAATTCCCTTGCTTTGCTTCTGCCTCTTCTCTATAAACGTCTTTCCCCTAGCTCCTGTCAGCGGAAGATTCCTAACCACTTCCGGTTTGGTGCTGACCAATTTGAATCAATTTTTACTCAAATAAACTCTTAAAATTTTTAGTGTGCCTCAGTTTATCTTTTAATACTAAGCAATCTCTGAAATTGAGATAGCAGCTATTTATTCTCCTCTTATTTATATTTTCTGATTTTTCTAAAATGAACATATATTTACATAAAATAGAAGTTTTAAAAACACTGTGTATCATGTATGGAAGTTGTATACATGTAGAGCTTAATTTTCCTATTAAGGAAAACTTTTATTCTCTGCTACAAATGTGACAACTTTACTCTTGCTACAATATTTTACAATAGAATCTTCAATTTTCTCAAAAAATTGCTAGATGCAACATATAAGCTAGTGATCTTTGAGCAGTCATTTTAAAAATAGAATTTTAAACATTTTAACCATGTACCAAAACATATTTTAGAATATTGTGAACCTTAATACCTAAAAGTAACAGGGGTCTTTGTAAGTGCAAATAGCATAAGACAGATAATAGAGAAAAGCAGTAGAAAACTAAAATAATTCTCTTAAAAATATCAAGTTTAAGTTCTATATCCAAAATGAGTCAATATATGAAATTAAATCATTTAGTAAATGAGAAATATGATCTAAAGGACCAGCTAATAGTAAATGTATTCTTTTGATGTTCACAAATAATATAATGCATTCCTTGTGCTGTATCTTGATTGTGGTACTGGTTACATAACTAAATGCACGTGCCAAAACTTAGGCAAATGTATGCTTAAAGCTACTGAATTTTCATGTGTGTAAATTACACTTCAATAAAGCTGATTTTTAAAAATCACAATTTTTTGCCAAAATTTTCAGATTATTTCCAGACAATTTAATTCAATGGCTTAACCATTCAAAACAGCCTGTTACATTATATGAACTTATAGAGAAAAAAAAATCTATATATAGTAAAAGTGGAATCTCTTCCTCATAAATTTCCTATCCCCAATACCCAGTAATACTGGCTAGAGAATTTCAGTCATTCTTCCTTTCTCTCACCTCCTTTCAATAAGCCATCAAGTCCTATCAATTATATACTTTCTTTCATCCCTACTCTACAGCCTTAGTTCATTTCTTTCTGGACTACTGCAACAGACTTCTAATTGATTTCCTTGACTTTAATCTCCCACCTACCAATCCAACATCCTTAACACAGAAAAAAACAATTATCTTGCCCCCGCAAAAAATGAACAAACAAAGCAACGATAATGTTAATAGAAACTTGTTTTAAAAAACTAAATTGCTTCAGAACGAAGCCCAAAATCCATGTCACTAAAGGTACTTTAAGGCCTCATGATCAATATAAAATCCTCCCCTCACAAAAAGCATGTATTTTATATCTCTGTCTGTAGAGTCATCCTCTCCTTTTCTGTCTGTGAAATATCTACTAATCCCTAAAAAAATCCAGTTTAAATATAATTTCCTCCATTCCCACTGTCCTCCTCTAGATGTGAATTCCTCTAAGGCCATGGTCTGAACCTTCTTCACTAAGCACAGTGCCTGGCTCACAGTAAATATACTTATGAATTGAATAAAGGAATAAAAACAGTATTATTCACTAAATCTATTTTTACTTTGACAAATTAACATTTTTTTCTAAGATAAAAAACTTAGAAAATTTGATAATGTAGAAACCGTACCTTGTCTACATGGAAAATTAAATCCAGTTCACAGACGTTTTCAAAACACTTGTCTAATGTTTCCACAAATACCTAAAGAAAAGAAAAAAGGTTAAAAGCTTTTGAGAACTGAATAAGTTCATTCAAATCTATTACCTATAAGGCAGACAATTCTTAATTGTGAATTAAAACTTCTAACTCTATTATCACATTTCTCTTTTTTAAATTAAAAACTGTATTAAGTGCAAAAGGAATAATTATAGCCTGTACATCTAAACTATTTTTCAATACATTAATAAATGAAATACAATAAACAAAATAAACTTCACTGAAAATTACTAAGACCTAAAAATTGTTAGCACCATTACTTACAAAAATACTGAAAAATACTCAAATCAGGCTCCCTATCTTCACATGAGGAAAAAAGAAAGCTTGTCATAAGTATCTATCAAGCTAGATGGGCACAGTCCGAGTCTCAACCACATCTAATATAGCCAATAATTTTTAATTAGCAAATCAGTATAAAAGATCACTAAAAATTAAACTTATGGAAAGAGCACAGACTCTGGAATCAGACTTACCTGGACTCAAACTCTGGTTCAAATACCTTGTACGACCTTGTGTGGGAAAGGGTTAACTCAGTAAGCCTGGGTTGTTCAACCCCTATACATTCCCCAAAATGGCCTGTTTTCAGATGAGCCTTTGGCTAGTTCCTGGGAACTGAGCTCTGAGCCCTTGGAAAGTTCTGTCTGATAAGAGTATTTCTGCATGCTTGAGGCCCTGGGCCACACTGTACCAGTGTGAGCAGACAGTTTATGATAACAGTGTGATTTTCAATGAACGTATTTTTTCTCTGAGATTCTGGAGCTTAAGTAACCAAGGTCAGTCATGGAGGTGTCACAGGCCTATGTGACTGACCCCCAATAAAAATCCTGGAAACCCAGGCTAGGGTGAGTTGCCTAGTTTGGAACACTTTGCACATGTCATCACATATCACTTCTGGGGGAATTAAGCACATCTTGTGTGACTCCAGTAGAAAGGGACAACACCTGGAAGCTTGCACCTGGTTTCCTCCATACTTCCCTTCATGTGCCTTTGATGGTTTTACTCTGTATACTTTCACTGTAATAAACCCTAATCATAAACATAGCAACTTCTGAGTCCTGTGATTCCTAGCAAATCACTGAGATGGTCTTGGGGACCTCTGATACAAACTTTCAAAAATTAATCTCTTAGGGCTTCCCTGGTGGCGCAGTGGTTGAGAGTCCGCCTGCCAATGCAGGGAACACGGGTTCGTAACCCGGTCCGGGAGGATCCCACATGCCGCGGAGCGGCTGGGCCCGTGGGCCATGGCCTCTGAGCCTGCGCGTCCGGAGCCTGTGCTCCGCAATGGGAGAGACCACAACAGTGAGAGGCCCGCATAGCGCAAAAAATAAAATAAAATAAAAAAATTAAAAAAAAATAAAATTAATCTCTTAAGTTCCACTTTGCATAGTTGGCACTATTGTATCACTATTTCTGTATCCACTACCCTTCTCAGTGAATTTTCACAGATAGAATGACCATAAGTTTATCATTCGAACTGGGGGATATTAAGAGTAAAAGAGAGCATCTATTAATTATTATATTATAATAACAGTATGCAATGTTATTGTACTATAATAATAACCTGGAACAACAGACGTAAACCAGGACTGTTCCAAGCAAACTGAAATGTATGGTCACTGTATTCATAGGTGATCCTACCAGACAGAGTAAAATCTAAGCAACAGGCTTCTTGCTATAACTACTCCAATCTGAGACCAATTTACACAGATCCACAATCCAAGGCTCCTTCCTGGCATCAATGTAGATGAATAAGACAGGTGAAACAATGTATTTAACTATATGACCATGATCAACATCGTCTTAGACCAAGGGTTGGCAAACTTTCTCTGCAAAAGGCTGGAGAGTAAAGATTTTAATTTTAGGCTTTGTGGGCCATACAGTATAGCACAAAAGCAGTCACAGACAATACATAAACAAATGAGCATGGCTCTATTCCAATAAAACTTTATTTACAAAAATAGGTAGCAGGCTGAATTTGACCTGCAGGATGTAATTTGTTGATCCTTGACTTAGACTAGGAGAAATAAAAGATCAGTAGTAACCAAGAATATACAGTTTTATACATAGTTTCATTTATGACAAGGCAAGTTATTAAGATGACCAAGTGTGGGGCATACAAAGGTCATCCTCAAGTGAGTGCCTAGTTTGTTTCAATTATGTGGTAAGTAGAAAATATATATTGTTGAGTACCTATCCAAACTCCCAACTTCATCTATTTCTCCTCAAGGTCTTGGTGACATGGTCCATGAAATGACTTTATTCATTCTATTTCTAATTCTGACTCACTTTTCTTCTTCTTATAACACATTCTTTTTTGAGGACAGAATGGGATAATGCTGCTTGAACAAAGAATAAGCATTTAACAAATACTGGCTTCTTGAGGAGTCCAAAAGAGAAAATTTTCCCATTGAGAAAGATGAATTTATTTTTGACACAGTATCTCTAACATGGAAGTGGTCTGAATACATTTATAAACTCATAAATAAGTTACAGGAAACAAAACCATTTAAGTTCTGTCCTTCAGTAAATTTTTACTGAAGTATAACATATGTATAGAAAAGTACACAACACTGTTCGTAGGAATGTAAATTGGCGCAGCCACTGTGTAAAACAGTACGGAGGTTTCTCAAAAAACTAAAAACAGAACTACCATATCATCCAGCAATTCCACTCCTGGGTATACAGCTGAAGAAAAAAAAAAACACTAACTTGAAAAGATGCATGTACCCCAATTTTCATAGCAGCATTATTTACAGCTGCCAAGATACGGAAGCAACCTCAGTGTCCATCAACAGATGAATGGATAAAGGCGTGGTACACACACACACAGAGGAATACTACTCAACCATGAAAAAGAATGAAATTTTGCCAGTTCCAACAACATGGAGGGTATTATGCATAGAGAAATAAGTCAGAGAGAAAGACAAATACTGTCTGTTATCACCTTCATGTGGAATCTAAAAAATAAAACAAACGAATGACTATAACAAAACAGAAACAGACTCACAGATACAGATAACAAACTAGTGGTTACCAGTGGGAAGAGAGAAGGGGGAGGGGAAAGATAGGAGTAGGGGATTAAGAGGTACAAACAACTATGTATAAAATTAATAAGCTACAAGGATATATTATACAGCACAGGGAATATAGCCAATATTTTATAATAGCCAATATTTTATAATAACTTTAAATGGAGTATAGTCTATAAAAATTGTGAATCACTATGTTGTACACCTGAAACCAATGTAATATTGTAAGCCAAGTGTACCTCAATAATAAAAAAAAGTACACAAATCATAACAATGTACAACCTGATGAATTTTCACAAAGTAAGTATACCTGTGTAACCAGCACTTAATATTCAGGTGTTAGACTATTACCAGCACTGTAGAAGCCCGCTCATACTCCATTAGGCAACTATCAACATCAAGGGTAACTACCCTGCTTTCTAACATTAAAGATATATTTTGTCTATTTCTGAACTACTATTGACCCTTGAACAATCTGGGCTTGAGCTGTGTGGGTCCAATGCTGCGCGCATGCTTAGAAACAAGTTTTTTTTCAATAAATATAGTACTATACTACCCATGGTTGGCTGAATCCAGGGATGCGGAACCCACAGATACAGAAGGCCAACTGTAAGGGACTTGAGCATCCACAGATTCTGGTCATAGCAGGTCCTGTAACCAATTCCCAGCAGATACCAACTACCATACCAAGGGACAACCATGTATTTAAATGGAATCATACGGTATGGAACCATATGAGTGGCTTCTTCTATTCATTGATTTGTTTGTGAGATTTATTTATTTTGTTACATAATATTAGTATAACAGTTCATTCATTCTTGTTGTTATACAGTGTGCTATTGCAGAAATATACCACAATGTATTTATCTATTCCCCGGCTGACAGAAATTCGGGTCCGGCATGGGGCCATTACAATTAGTACTGATACTAATTCTTATATAAGTCTTTTAGTGAACATACATACACATATCTACTGAATGTATACCTAGAGTAGAATCACTGGGCCATGGAGCAGATAGGTTTTCAAAGAGATTTTCAATAGATTTTCAAAGCAATTATAAAAATTTACAATCCAGGGACTTCCTTGGCAGTCCAGCGGTTAAGACTCCACGCTTCCAATGCAAGGGGTGCGGGTTTGATCCCTCTCAGGGAACTAAGATCCCACAAGCCGTGTGGCACAGCCATTAAAAAAAAAAAAAATTTACAATCCAAATAATAGTATATGGGAGCTCCCATAGTGCCACATCCTTGTCAGCCCTGTATGTTGTCAATCTTTTAATTTTAGTCATTCTTATGGGTGTGTGGTGGTCTGTCATTGTGATATTCATTTGTATTTCCCTGAAGCCTAAAGAGATGGACCACCATTTCATATTTACCATTTTGATATCCTTTTTCATGATGTCTATTCAAGACTTCTGCTCATTTTTCTGTTCAAGACTTCTGCTCATTACCTGTCTTTTTCTTATTGACGTATAGAAATTCTTTACATAGCTAGATACAGTCCTGTCATACACACATATTACAGATGCCTTTTCCTACTCTGACTTGCCTTTTCATTCTCCTAATAATGTTCTCGGAAGAACAGAAGCTTTAAATTTCAATATAGTCCAACTTATCAGCTTTTTTCCTTTATGGTTAATCTTTTTTTTGGTCCAATTTAAGAAATTTTTGCCTATAGCAAGGTCAGGAAGATATTCTCCCAGAAGAAAACAAAAGCTTCATGGTTTCATTTCTCATGTTTGGACCAAATCTATCTGGAATTAATTTTCGTATGTGGTGTGAGGTGGTCTTTCTTAATTTAAAATTATTATTAAACTTACTATTCAGAATAAAGTTTCCAGTATGGCTTTATTTTTTCATGTTTACTTTTTCCAGATCCACTGGTTTGATTACCCATATACTGTAGCCATTCTTTCTTAACCATCAGAAGATGACTATCTTGGTGAAAATGCTGTCTGAATAGTTTCCCTTCACTTATGTATTACTTATGAAGGATCAGTGGAACCCACTGAACATAGACTGTATCTGACAAAGAGAGAAAAAAATTTCTTGGTAGCATTGAATGTGCCACTGGTGAACTATAGTGTGCAAAAAATATGAGCTGTCTATAGAGGCAGTATAGCAAAGCAGTGAGGAAACCACAAAGACCTGACTTCAAATTCCTCCTTAGCTACTACCTAGCTATGTGAGCCTAACCACCACTTAACTCCTCCAAATATCAGAACTATAAAATAGTTATACAACTATCTACCTTTCTGGATTATCTTAAAGATTTAGTTAAATAATTTAGATAAAGTGCTGAACACTGCCCAAAACACATCAACTAAACAAAAGCCAGTACTATTTACCTGGCTGTTCAAAACATATGATTACAAAATTAAAACAGAAAGAGAAAATTCTAATTCTACTAATAAACACTGATATAAAAGCAAGGTAACTACATACTGTGGTGTCCAAGTTTTTGGGATTTGCTTACTAACTTAGAAAGAAAAAAGGTTGTCAATATTTAAAACAGAACAATACCAAGTATGAAAAATGTAAATACTTTTAAAAAAAGTGCCCTGCAGCAAAATATCATTACAACTACATGTTCTTAACTTAGGGAAAGAATTCTTAAGATTTAAGGCATTCAAATGCTAAGTTTGGATGAAAACTTAAAAACCCACTTCAAAAAACTCTCCATTAATTTTCTTTTGAGTTAGCAAGAATTACTTAACGTAATTAGAATCTAGAGCCCCAAGGTAGATATACACTGCTGATTCGTTACATGGACAAGGTCAATACAAAACTAATAATCTACAAACTGAAGTTAAGAAATTAAGAAAAACAAATTAATGGGCCTTGGGGGTTCTAGCCAGGACAACCAAAAAATAATAAAACTGCTGTTGCATTATATTTCACAAAGAGAAAGATAAAAATACTAAAAAACTAGAAGTAACATGGTACATGGCACCCTCTTGTGTTTTATTTTTAAATGATAAAAGTTTAAAGTCAATTTCAATATAACTGTTATCTACTAAGTAGCTACTCATTAATCTCTGGCCTTGGGTTCAAAGGCTGGTGGAAGAAAAATTACTTTTAATTTATTAAGAATAATATTTTAAGTTTTCCTTCATTTTAATAATTACATAGTTTTCCAAAAGTAAATATAAACGATAGAGGTATTCAGAAAAATGCCATATCCACATATAAACAGAGTCTCCCTTCCCTGTGCCCTTCTATCAACAAAACTTCCTTGTGTTTCCTTTATCTTAAATTACAAATTTATATGCCTGGATCACAAAGGGTAACAGGAATCTATTCCAAAGCAGCTTAGTACTTAAGAGTACTTAGTACTCTACTAAAATTCCAGCTTTGCCTCTGACTATGAAATCTAGGGCAAGTTATTTAATTCTAAGCCTCATTTGGGTATAATAATAGTGCCTGTGCCATAGAGTTGTTTTAGTGATTAAATAATAAATATAAATGGCTTAAAACAGTATCTCACCAAAAAAAAGTACTCAATATATTTTAGCTAGTATTATGATACTACACACAGATGCAAAAATAAAAATGTGCACTAGATAAAATAAATGCCACAAAAATATCCTTAAGCAATATCACTTATTTGGCAGACTCTCCTTTAGAGTTTCTAGGGGAAAAAAAAAATTTTTTTTCTGGGTTTGGGGAATTCTGTTAAATTTCAGGAGGAATTGCTCTTACTGTTTCTAATCTATAATATTAAATAAAATACGTAAATGTTAAACTGACACATTATAAGACAGGAAAAGTCTTAAGCCCAAGAATAGAAGGCATAAATTTAGGAATATGCCAAGAGATCTAAAAAAACTGTTTTTCAGTCAGCAGCAAGATGTTCTAGAGAGATACTGGCTTAGCTTAAGTAAGGAATCAAAAAATACCACTAAAAATGTACCAAGAAAGCTAGGGAACACAGACTGAACTTAAAATCAGATTAATTAGCTTTGAAGAACAACTATGAATACAGCACTGTTGCATATAATATTCAGAATCTTTAATGTATGGTGTTTAAGGTGTGTAAGTAGCACTCGGGCTAGCCTATGACTGGATTCTGAACTGGATTTCCACTAAACCTGACCTAGACACTAATGTGCCAATGAGGACGGATATTTTTCTAACAGTAAAAATAGAGACATTTATTGTGCATTTATTATGTTCCAGTTAATTTAGACATATTAAACTCTTGACTTCAATATGAAAAAATTAAGAGTTGATGAAAGGACTATCTGTCTTCTATATTGATGTCATAATGATTCTTTAAGAGTTCTTAAAGAACTCAATGATTCATATTGTGTGATTTATTTCTTTCTATTTTTTTAAAAATTTAAAAGCTAACAATGATAATAGCACTTATTGAGTATATACTATTATGGTACTGCTATTGTTCCAAGTGCTTTAAATAGATTATTTTGTTTAATCCTTCACAGTAATCCCATAAGGCAGGTACTTTTTATCAACCATCTGCAGAAGAGTAAGTTAAAGTACAAAGTTAACTAACTACTAGCAGTTAGGTAGGAGAGTCCTCACTAAAATCCAGAAAGTCTCATGGCAGAACCCACACTCTTATTCACTAGAGATACTCCCTCCAACAACAACAAAAATCATCTTTTATTTTTAATGTAGTAAGAGGTGATTATTCAGAAAATTTAGAAAATACATAAAAGTGTAAAACAAAAATTTTAACTGTCCATACTTTTATCACCCAAATTAACAACAGTATTGTGCAAAGACTTCTTGTACTATAGGAAATTTAATTACATTGTAGTCTCTCCATTAAAGTGACTTAATATGATTTGTATGTTGGATTTAGACATCTAAGGAAGAAGTAGGGTTTTGAATTTATAAGGCTAATATATCAAATATTAATTTAGAAAATGAAAGTAGCCTCTGCATTATTTCTTTTGGTGCACAGAAGCTACTCCAAGAACATTTAAAAAACTCATATTGACATTAATTGTTAGAACTCCATTTAAACTTCCAAGCAAAAGTTGATTTTTTTAATGGTATTTGGCCTTGAAAGGTATTCTCTTGTGTATAATTGAATACGGTACAATTGGTATCTTGAACAGACTTAAAACAAAATAAAATGAATAAAAATCTTAGCTTTTCCTTACAGAATAGCAACTAATAAGTACAGAAATCATGATGGGAAAATCACTATTTGGCAAACACCACAATAATTCTTTCAGGCAGGAATCATCAACAGATGCTAAAAGTAATGACCAAATTATGATTAGAAAAAGGATATTTATATACTCAAAATTATTCCCCATAAGATACTTCTAAGCACAAAGGGAAAATGGAAGTTTAAGTAGGTAAACCTAGCAGGCACCTCATTAACCAAGGAATCACAATAAATACCACAAGTAATGGGGTAAAATGATATCATGTATCTCCTGAATATGATGCACTGAGAAGGACATAACATCACTCGTGATATTCGAAAATACATAATCCGAATTTAATCATTAAGAAACATCAAATCCAAACTGAGGAATACTCTACAAAATAGCTGGCTACGGGCTTCCCTGGTGGCGCAGTGGTTGAGAGTCCACCTGCCAATGCAAGGGACATGGGTTCGTGCCCCGGTCCGGGAGGATCCCACATGCCGCGGAGCGGCTGGGCCCGTGAGCCATGGCCGCTGAGCCTGCGCGTCCGGAGCCTGTGCTCCACAACGGGAGAGACCACAGCAGTGAGAGGCCCGCGTACCGCAAAAAAAAAAAAAATAATAATAATTGTCTAATACTCTTCAAAGAATCATGGTAAGAAAGACATGAATGGAAGACAGATGAAGAACTATAACCGGGTAAAGGAAACTTAGGAGATAAGAAAACTAACACTCTATGTAACCTGAATTCAACTCTAAACAAGAAAAATTACATTAATGGGACAACTGGCAAATTTTAAATAAGATCTACAGATTAGATAATAGTATTCTATCAATGTAAATTTCCTGATTTTAATTACCTACTTGAGGTTATGGAAGATGTTAAATTTGAGGAATCTGGATGAAGATACAGTATGCAAAAATTCTCTGCATTATGTTTGCCACTTTTCTAAGTCTGAAATAATTTCAATGTGAAAAGTTTTTTTTTAATTTTTAAAGAAAAAAATTTTTGAAAAACCAAGCTCAAAAGGAACTCTTCTCCTCTATATCCAATCCTTCCCTGAAACCTACTATTCTACACTGAGAAATAAGGAATTCACCATAAACCAAAGAAAAATACCAACATAACCTGAGTTTTTCACTCTCTCAAACCTACTTTGAAGGGGAAAAAAATAAATTTTAAGTTACTTCTAGCTCCAAAATTCTGACTTTAAGTACTTGAGTTCAAAAATACTTTCTTCACCACTATAAAGTAAGTAATAACAATGTGTCTGCTATCTTCTAGGCCCTGTGCTGACTGCTTTATATACATTAGCTCCAATTCGTATAACAATGCTGGCAAGGTAGGTATGAATATCAACATTTACAGACAAGAAAATTGGGGATGAATAAGACTAAGTAATTTGCTCAAAGATATAGAACTGTTAGATGACATAGCCAATATTTAAACCCATACCACCTAACTCCGAACACAATAATGCCTCCCAAGAGGACTGCTGAGAGGTCAAAAGAACATGTAAATTAGAATGGTAAGTATCATCAAATTGTTACCTGGGTTTATCATTAAGAAGAAGCAATGTAAATAACTGAAAAGTGAATTATTACATTTCCAATGACTGTAAATCAGACTTTTCAACAATGAAAATAAGATAGGAAAAGGATTTTAAGAGTGCTGAATCGGGCTTCCCCGGTGGCGCAGTGGTTAAGAATCCACCTGCCAATGCAGGGGACATGGGTTCGAGCCCTGGTCCAGGAAGATCCCACATGCTGCAGAGCAACTAAGCCCGTGCGCCACAACTACTGAGCCTGCGCTCTAGAACCCAGGAGCCACAACTACTGAGCCCGTGTGCCACAACTACTGAAGCCTGCATGCCTAGAGCTCGTGCTCTGCAACAAGAGAAGCCACCGCAATGAGAAGACCACGCACCGCAACGAAGAGTAGCCCCTGCTAGCCGCAACTAGAGAAAGCCCACACGCAGCAATGAAGACCCAATACAACCAAAAATAAATAAATAAAATAAATTAATTAAAAAAAAAGAATGCTGAATCACTCTAACAGTGTCCAATTCAAATTGTTTATAGAACTATTTTTTGGTTTCTTACATATGTAAGAAACAAATATTATTAAAAACAAAGTTTTTAATACTCTGGTAACACAGTATGGTGTAGTAAACACCATAGAATTTTCCTAACTTGATCCTGGGCATTCACTCTGGATTGTCTGGAAAATAAACAAATTGAGCCAGGGCTCTCTCTTTCTCCAGCAGGAGGAACTGCACCAGAACTCATCTCTCCATGGGACCAGGGGTTTATCCCACTCAATCCTCCAATAGGTGAGCTGCAACTTCCCACAGTTCTCAACAGCTGGTCAGGGAGTTTTCCCAGGCAACTCTTAAAGACACGTGGCACCTAAACGTGTATAGCTCAAAGCTTAAGTAATGTATATGCCACCCCACTGACAAGGATGCTTTCAATGAGCCTACTCTTGTAATAAAAGAAAACAATGATGTGGAGTGGGAGGGGTGAGGCCTCTATTGGCAAATTATTCTATGTTTAGTAGTATCTACATCAGCGCAGCTTCCTATGAGATAGTGGGAAGATCAGGGGATCTTTCTTAAGTATTCTTGGCTTACAAGTTTCCTCAATTAAGCCTATTCTTATCACATAATTCTATCACAATACAGAATTCCTTCAAAGCCATCAAAGAACATATAGGATAAATAGATTCACAAATTCTTGTAAAAATGAAAAAGAAAAATAAAAGGACTTCTTTACCCAATTCAGTTTGTGTACTAATGAAATTATACGCCTTCCTTATAAAATACATGCTTTAACGATAATGTTAGCTAAAAACCACTGACTACTTCAGGTCAGTCATTTAGCGACAGGCTTCACATACACCATCTTTTTTTAATGCTTTCACATGTTCTATAAGTTGGTATTATTATTATTACCTCCACTTTGCAGATGAACAAAATCAGGGTCAAAGAGGTTAAATAACTTGCCCAAAGTTATATAGCCAGTACAGAGAAGGGCCTGAATGGTTTTAACCACTACTACTTTGCTTTAATTCACTGATATTTCTAACAACTCATGAGGTCTATAGGCAGCATACTGAAACAGGCATACTTTACAGGTGAAAAATGCAAGGTCTATTAACATTAAATGACTTGCTCAGTATCATACTAAATTAACACTAATAGCAATAAGTAAAATAACTTCACAAAACTCAGTCTAACGCTCAGTACTGTAGTACTGACAAATGCTATATACATAACAGTTCTAATTTATATACATATTCTAACACCATGGTCAAAACATATCTTTCTAAACCTAAAGATAAGTTTAGTTGTTAGTCCTCAATTTTTTCCTAACTATAACTGAACAAGGCTGATGCTGATATAATTGCTACATGTGATACAGAAAACTGTTACAAAATTTGGAATTATCTAGTGAACTTTTATGCCTCCATATCAGCGTGTCAACTAACTTAATTGAGGGCAATATGACTGCTTATAAATAACTCAAACAACCAACATTAATATTTAATTAACTTCTATTCTCACTCTGTAAATATTTTAACACTTCCAATGACAACATGCTATAACAGAAAGGACTTCAAAAAAGGCTAGCTATCAACTCTGAAACTAGCTTATATTGTAATCAATATCACATTAAAATAGTACACGCCAGAAACAAAAAAAGATCACCTTTTTTTCCCAACTAACAAAGAATTAAAAGAAAACAAAACAGAAGCTGATTATTCAACCTGGTGACATACTAGTATAATTCCCACATGGAATTTACTAAGAATTCCTTCTCTCA
Organism: Aethalodelphis obliquidens; assembly: GCF_003676395.1. Taxonomy (NCBI): domain Eukaryota; kingdom Metazoa; phylum Chordata; class Mammalia; order Artiodactyla; family Delphinidae; genus Aethalodelphis; species Aethalodelphis obliquidens. The sequence continues at coordinate 22,677,675 of NW_020837948.1, forward strand.
GATTTTATATAAGGTAAAAAGTCAAATCTGGGATAATACATACATACCTTAGAAACACAAAACCTTTGCATAAAAATATAAGCTTCTAATGATCATTTGAATTATATCATTTTTAATGTTCAAAAAACCAAAATGATAAAATTCAAAAATAAAAAAAATTCAAAAGAAGTTTTTAAAAAGTTTTAATTCTGGATGATAGGAATATAGGTATTTATTGTTTTATCCTTTGTGTTTTTCTGTATTTTAAACAGTTCTAGAAATGTAAATAAAAGTAAAATACAAACATTCAAAAAAAAACAAATGAAACTGTGTTTAGTTATCACATGTTGATGTTTACTAAGTTTTCTTGACCCATTCCCTAAAGAAAATACAAAACCAAGAGGCTTTGGTCTAAACTCTCTTGATTTATAATCTTCCACTTTTATTATATTTCTCAAAACTAGAGGATGGACAAAGTAAGAAAACCAGTTCTAAGTAAACTCTGAATAGCTGTTTCATGAAACAGAAGCAGAAACAATAAGCTACTCCCTTCCATCTTTGTTCACTCAACCAATGTTTTTAAAGTGCCTGACTTATGCATGCTCAGCACTCCCTCTTAAGTATTTAATGATCTGTAATAACCACCGGGGAAAGACAGCAACTACAGAACTTCCAACATGTTCAAGGTAGTGACAGAATTCATCCTTGTAAGGTAAATTACAGAAAGTTTCTTTTTTTGTGACATGATAGATCAACATGTAATAACTCAATGGGATCTTCTTATAAAAACTGTTCAAGCCTACGTTAGAAACGGGACAATAAGAAAATCCTCCTGAAATTCTTCTTTCTGTATCTTATTTAATATCAAGACAAATTACCAACATTTCAAATAATAATGGCTAAAAACTTTTGCAAAACACAAGACATAGTTTCCATTTTCCACAAATACATGATAGAATTTACTTCAGATATGATGTAGGATATTTGTTTTTTGACAACTCCCCATATAATTCCCTTCTAAGATATAACAACCATGCTATCATAACCATTAAGACCAGCAACAGCATCAAAATAATAATCGATGAGGGGAGAACAATCCAGGTAGAAAGATCAGCAAGTACAAAGGCTCTGAGGTAAAAGCATGCTGGTATATCTGAGGAACAAGGAGGCCAGTGTCGATGGAGCAAAGGGGAAAAGAGTAGAAAATGAAGTAAGATAAGTAGTAGGGTTCGGCAAGGGGAGTCAGATCATGTGAGGCCTCATGGGTCATTTGTAAGGAATTTGGCTTTTACTCTTAGTGAGACGGGAAGCCGTTGAAGAACTCAAAATGGAAAAGTATAAAATGTAACATATTTGAATAGTATCACTCCGGCTGTTTTACTGAGAAAAGACAAAAAGGAAAGGACAGTGGAAGCAGGAAGACCAGTCAGAAAACTACTGACATAGTCCAGGCAAGAGCTGATGGTGGCGTGGACCCATGTGGAGGCAGTGCAGAGAGCAGTAAGTGGATTCTGCATAATCAACAGGATTTGCCAAAGAAGAAGACATAAGGGAGATCAAGAAACTAAAATGAAGCAACTAAAGTAGTAGGATGCAAACCAGGTATCCTAGAAGCCAAGTGAAGAAGATATTTCATGAAGAAGAGAGTAATAAACAATCTTAATCAAATAAAGGAGGACTGATGAGAACCTTTGGATTCAGCAACAGTAAAGCTGAAAAACCTGATTAGAATGTGTTCAGGAAAGAATGGGAGAAGAAAAATTTGAGACATTGCATACAGAAAGTGTTTTGCTATAAAGAGAGGGAAAGAAATGAGGCAGTGGCTGGAGAAGGAAGTAGGGACAGAATTTTTTTTTTTTTAAGATGGAAGAATATGTTAACATATTATAGACTAGTGGGAATGATCTAGAAGAGAGGAAAAAATGATACTGAAGAGAGAAAAATGCTAGAGCAATGAGGAAGAAGTAAACTAGTATATAAGTGGGTGAGTTGGCCTTAGCTAAGAGCAAAGTTCATTCATCTCTTATAGAAGAGAGTACAAGGACACAGATAACAGAGTCTGTAGAAGTTCCCTTCTGATTGCCTAGTGAACTTGGAAGCTACATGTTAGAAGTGCTACAGGTTTGAGAGGGGAGGAGAATGTATCAGCAGTTGTCTAGGAGTGTGGGAGAGTGAAATGACCAGGGAAATATAATGTGATTACTGGGTAGCATTAAGGAATCACTGAGGTCAGATATCATGAATTTAAAGTGAGGCCAGCATGTATGGTTGTCTTTTTTTTCTCTACGTATGTTCAGATGTGTGGATTCAGGCAAAGAGCTGAGTATATACAAGCCTATGATTATCATGATTGACCATGGGGTTTAAGCTGGGCAAGGAGAGTAAGACATCAGGAGGATCAGGGACAGTGAGAAGATAGATTTAAAAGACAGAAAGTCCCAAAGACACACTGAAAAGATATAAGGAACACAGGAAGAGAATACAGGATTCTGGATATAAACATGTCTATTTTTCTAAAGCTGCCATTTATCTATTAATAAACATTGAACAGTTCAAAAATGTACAACTATACCTAGAAAACTGTCAATAAAAATTTTTATCCTCAAAAAAAAACCAACAAAAAAAGGGACTGAAGGTCCCAATGGGCTCAAAGAACTGTTGGAGTAACAGTAATTGTGATAAGAAAAGATAAGAGATGGTAGCAGAGAGTGGAAACTGTGAAATTAAGATGATGGAGGGACTTAAGTCTGGATAAAGACATGGTCTAGAAATGAACAGTGAAGTGGGGTAATGGGCAAAATTCATTGAAGAGGAATTCCAGTTTGAAGATACCAGTGTACTGAATGAACTATCCACATGAACGTTGAAATAACCAAGAATTATAACACAAGTAGTACTGGAGTGAATGTCAGTGAACTAAGAACTAAAATCTGTTAGGAGACAATTCTCCATAGGTGTTCCATTCCTGCACACCATGTGAACAGAGGTACTGACTGCCTTTATTGTGGATTATCTTTTCAAGCAAGCTCGTATAGCCAACAGCCCTGGAAAATAGATAGTGTTTCCCTCCAAAGCAAAGGGTAAGTTTATCTATACTTTGCTTGGAAGATATTCTCTTCCTCCAGGACATGGGCAGATATGCTTTGTGTCCATTATAAAAGATTCCAGTTCACTAAGCTTGGGCTTCCTCTCCTATAACTCAATCTACTGTGTGTGCAGGTCTTACCTGCACCTTATCAAGTCACACTTTAGGAACTGGAACTTGAGTAACCAGTGTAAGCAAATGCTGTCACTTTGACTACTGCTTTGGCTGTCAGAAATAAAGTCCTTTGTTTCTGGCCCCGAAATCTCCCATCTTCTGTCAGCATCCATGAAACTGTGATAGTTAAACTTGTTAGCTTGCAGGTAGAGTAAAATCTCAGACCACTGAAAGTTTTTGACAAAATCTCCAATGAATAGGGAGTGGGAATGAGAGATTACTGCAACCGGATTGGTAGAAGTAGGTATAGTTTGAGAACATGAGATAAAGTCTGGAGATGTTTTAGAAGAGAAAAAGGTCTGGAAAATGTAATGAGAAGCAAAGAGAACACCCTCCAGACTCAATGGTATGAAGAAAGCGAAAGAGAAGACTGCTACTGCTTGCAAGGGTGGCAGGTAGTTTCATCAGGGAAGCCAGATTTAACCTACAGCAAAAAGGTGAAGATAATATTAACAGAAGAGGTTGAAGATAAGGAGAAATTTGCTGATGACTGACCTTGAGTTCCAGGGCCATTATGAAAGATTTTCAGGAGACAGAAAGGGGTGAGTTTGGGGGTTAGATCTGGATACATATGGTAAAAGACCTATGAGTGTTGGGGTTTTTGTGTGACTTACATGAACAGGAAAAAAGGGCATGAGGAAATTAGTTGCAGTTAGTCTTAATTAGATTAAATGACTCTGTGCTACATCCCTCATCCCTCTTTTATCCACCCAACATCTACTATGGAACACTTATTTCTTACCAAACAAAACATCATTTTAGAAAATTTAGAACACAGAAGTTTTAAAAAATTGAAATGCCAAAATTGTTGTTTAATACAGTAAGAGGCAAGTGTTAACTTACTTGAATTAGATCTAAAATGCCAAGTTCACTTTCTGAAGAATCCACACAGAAGACAAAATATAATGTTGCATAATGTCTATAAATCAGTTTGTTGTCAGATCCTCCAATTAATCTAAATGACAAAACAAAACAATTGGAATGTTATAGCTACAAAATAAAAAACATTTTCATTAGTTCAAGAAAACTGACAATTTGTTTAAAACCTTCTACAAAAAGAAAGGTAACATTTAATGACACAGCATTCAAGTGAACTAGATGGTTGTTTTCTTCAGAGAAGTCAAGTAAAAGATGCCGATGCTTAATATTAGTTCATTCATTCATTCAATTATTTACTGAGTACTTACTATGTGCCAGGTACTGAGAGTGGGTAAGGAGCAATAAACAAACAAAGAAAATATTATCAGAGTGGAAGGGACTACTTAGAGAATCAAAAGAGGATGATGCCACATTGATGGGTTTGCTACTTCCTGTTGGGTGTTAAAAGAGTTGATGTTTAGGCTGAGATCTAATGATAAGGAACGTGCCATGAAAAAATTTAGAGAAGAGCATTTCAGGCAAAGGTAAACTAATAAAAAGGCAATTTCATCAAGAACGAAATATCTGTGTTCAAGAAAGAAAAAGAAGGCCTGCGATCAATGAAAGATTAGTAAGCAATTAGGTCAGAGAAGTAGGCAGAAATGAGATCATAGGGCATTTTTAAGAGCTTACTAGATTTAACTCCATAGGTCACAGTAAGTTACACAGCTTAACACTGATTATCAACTAGGAAAAAAAAATGACATTTCTTCTTAAGTTTTGGACATATTTACCATCAAGATCTTCTCCAAAAACACATTTTGTTTTGGAATATAAATGCAAGAAAACTGAGCTAAGAGATACTCAATCCTTTTGCCAAATATTTTTATTTATGTTGACTGGAATTTCAGCATTTTAAAAATAATAATTCAGGGATCATTACAAACACCTTTTATTTTTCTAAATACAGTTTAACTGTTCCATAGTTAAGTTTACAACAATTCATTCACCTTCTCAAAAGACCCTTTAACACTAATGAAACATAAAAAAATCAAGGCTAAGTGTAATCAGAGCTAACTGAACATTCAAACAAGACAAAGGAAAATAACACCTATTTCTTTTTTTTTTTTTTTTTTTTGGCTGCGCTGGGCAGCATGCGGGATCTTAGTTCCCAATCAGGGATCAAACCCATGCCCCCGGCCGTGGAAGCATGGAGTCTTAACCACTGGACTGCCAGGGAAGTCCCTATTTGTCACTCAATAAAAGTAATACTAAATTCACAAGTTTTGTAGAAACAACTTCTCTACATACACACTCATTATTTTTTATTACTTTATATCCTCTAATACCAAAAGTGAAAATGATCTTTGACAAGAATTAAAAACTCCTACTATCTAGAAAAGGTATGCAATTTAAAAATATGTACAAGCACTTTAAAGATTCTCTGAGTTGTATTTATAGACTATCACTGCAACTGTTCCTTAAAAGGGACAAAAGCAGCAACAGCAGACTTTACTTCATCCTGAATCTGCAATTTAGTGATTATCTTAAATTTTTGTTTGGATCTGCTTTAAAAGAAGACCAAATTTTTGAAAACTGTAAGTTTCAAAATGGCAATTAGGGCTTCCCTGGTGGCGCAGTGGTTGAGAGTCCTCCTGCTGATGCAGGGACACGGGTTCGTGCCCCGGTCCGGGAAGATCCCACATGCCGCGTAGCGGCTAGGCCCGTGAGCCATGGCTGCTGAGCCTGCGTGTCCGGAGCCTGTGCTCCACAACAGGAGAGGCCACAGCAGTGAGAGGCCCGCATACCGCAAATTAAAAAAAGGCAATTAAAGTTATTAAAAGAAAACAAAATATTAATATGAGTACACGTTTTGTTATAATTTCATCTTTATACTATAGTACAATACTGATACAAATTCTCGTATAGAACGCAATACACGACATAAAAGCTACAGAATTTTAGAAATCCTTAGTCCAAATATCTTATTTAACATAAGAAGAGAAAACTGAGGTACAAAGAATTTAAGTGACCTAACCAAGAAAACCAGCTTGTTAGTAACAAAACTAGGACTAAACCAGATGTGTAGCCTCATCTCTGATGCAATATTTGCTTTCTACTTTTTGTAAGGTTGGAAAAGAATAATTACAAACTCAAGTCATACTTCCTAGTTCAAACAGTGCCCTGGTTAGACCAATCAATTTCTTGCGCTGTGCTGGGTGATTAATTTCCTATGAGGTTAGAAGATTAAGGAGCTGAGATAAAGGAAAACGATGGTAATGGCAAACACAACTCAACTACAGTTTAAGAGAGATAAGTAAAGTACAATTAAAATACAAAAACAGAAAGCAAGTACATCTGTCTCAACTATTAAATTGGAGGCCTCGAGTTAACAGCAAAATTTACAAATCATAGATGTGTATTTGCAAATTTAAGAGCAGTATGATATAACCTTTCAAGAAATGCAAGTAAACTTTCTACATGATAAAAAGTAATTTATAGTCAGGTAAGAATGAATTCTGTATTATGAAAACTGTTTTCCATAATATGCATCATACACCTTAAAAATACAGAAAAGTGTAGGTTTCTCAGACTAATCTCTGATTATTCATAATGAGGTTCAGCTAAAGTTTAGTTTTTGAATTGTCACTGAGGAAATATCTTGTTAAGAAATTAAACATATAAACACGGGAAGGAATGTTTATGAAACTATATGAGAACAAATTATTTTCATGAAACCCATTAATTTAAAACTATTTACAATAGTTGGCAAACTAATCATAAGCAATTTTTATTTATTCATTTTAAAAATAGAAAAGTCTTAGCTGAATTCGAATCTGTCTATCTAGACACACACATATATTTGAAAAGCAGACGTCAGAATTGCTCATAATATAAAATAAAGGGTGCTATCTAAATTCTTAGGAAAACAGGTCCATTCACCCTAAGGAGTAGTCTGTAGCCATTAAAAAGAATGAGTTTGCTTTAGATGGGTTTATATGCAGAGTTTTTCAAAGTATAAGTGCAAACAAGCAATACGAAAACCAGCATACATGTGTGATCCCGTAAGTAAAAATTTTTAAGGTTATACTTTTATATGTTAGTGCAAAATTAATTTTCTAGAAGGATACACAAGAAACTGGGAAGAAGGACTAAAGCTGGAGGAGGAAGACTTGGTCTACAATTTATACTTCCATGTAATGTTTGAATTTTTGCCATATGAATGTATTACCTTTATATAAAATGCCTTTATAAATTTTTAAAAGAAAAAGATTAAATATCTTCAAAAAATTATTTAAGTTAGATTTATAGTTAAGATAAATGGTAGTTAATTCCCCCAATCCAATTAATCAAATTAGGAAATTTTAAGATAAAACGATTAAACAGTATATATTTTATTCATATAGTCAAAGATTAGAAATGTCCATGAAATGCTTTACTTACAATCCTCCTTCTAGGAAATTACAAACATTTTCATCTCTCTTAGATACCAAATGGAATGTCTCCCTGATGATTTGCTGTTGTGTATCTTCACTCTGAGAAAGAATAATTCATATATGTTAGGATCTAATTTCTAGGTTTAACAGCATTATAAGAATTAAAAAAATAAAAGGTAGTAGTATCTGTCTGGGAAATTCATCTAAGAGCGCAGTCCTTGGAGAACTAACCTATCATACCTTAAAAGAAACAAAACCCAACATTTCTAAATTAAAAACAAAACAAAAAATCAGCACTTTATATAGTTTACCACTTCACTAAAACTTATTTCTCAGCTTCAGAAACCAACAAGAAAAATATCAGACACATGAATTATAGACACTAGTAAAAGGGACACTAGATATTAACTAGTCAAAGCCCGTTGTTTTACAAATGAGTAAATTGAAATAAAGAGATGAAGTTATAAATAATTCACGTAGCTAATCTATATTTTAATGGAAGAAAGTACAGAAGTTTGGAGCTTCCAATTAAGTAAGTTTAAATGCAAATTGAAGTAAGAGTCTATCCATCTTACTCATTTTTATATAAGCGCTGCCTAAAACTAAGAATTGATTCACTAATATTTATTAAATTCACCAAGCAATTCATATCCCAGTAAAAAAGAGTCAGCTTCTCAAACACTGCAATAGAAAACTGGGCAAAATCATGAACAAGAATTTCACAGGAAAGAAAATATGATGGTCCATAAACAAATAAAAAGATGGTAAACCTCATTAGTAATGAAGTGAAACACAAGTTAAAGTAACAATGAAATAACTCCACATGTACCATATTAGCAAAAATGTAAAATTATGACACTACCAAATGTTGACAAAGATGTGGAGTCAAAGAAACTCATCCTACCAGTGGGAAGGTAAGTGGTATAACCACTTGGGCAAAAAGTTTTACAATCCAGCACTCACTCCTAGGTACAATGATAACCCAAGTGAAACCATTGTTTTTGAAGGTCAAAAACAATAGAAAATTGGCCAACTACACATATATAATAAATTCTTAACCTGTATACCAAGAAGCACAAAGAAGAATGTTCATAAAAGCACCATAACAACAACAAAAAGCTGAAAACAACCCAAATGTCCAACGACATATAAATTATGGTACGCTTTTTTTTAAATTAACTAATTAATTTTTGGCTGCACTGGGTCTTCGTTGCTGCATGCAGGCTTTCTCTAGTTGCGGCGAGTGTTGCGGTGCGTGGGCTTCTCATTGCGGTGGCTTCTCTTGTTGTGGAGCATGGGCTCTAGGCATGCGGGCTTCCGTAGTTGTGGCTCGTGGGCTCTAGAGCGCAGGCTCAGTAGTTGTGGTGCACGGACTTAGTTGCTCCACGATATGTGGGATCTTCCCGGACCTGGGCTTGAACCCATGTCCCCTGCATTAGCAGGCGGATTCTTAACCACCGTGCCAACAGGGAAGTCCCCGTGGTATGCTTATAAAATAGAATCCTATAAGCAGTAAAAATTAAATCAGTATATTATACCCATCAATATGAATGATTCTCAAAAGTTTATTGTGGAAAAAAAGAGTTACCACAGCTCAAGTTGCCATTAAAAAAATACCATAGACTGATGGTCTAACTAACAGAAATTTATTTTCTCACAATTCTGGAGGCTAAAGGTTCAAGACTGAGGTGCCAGCATAGTTGGGTTCTGGTGAGTGATCTCTTCTTGGCTGGAAGACAACCACCTTCTCTCTGTGTCCTTACATGTCCTTATGGGGAAAAACAGCAAGAACAGGTTCTCTGGTACCTCTTCTGGTAAGGGCACTAATCACATCATGAGGTCCCCACCCTCATAATCTCATCTAAACCTAATTATCTCCCAAAGTTCCAATCCCAAACACCATCAAATTGAGGGTTAGGGCTTCAACATGTGAATTTGGGGGGTACACAATTCACTCTACAGCAGGGGAAAAAAGTTAAGTACCAGAATGATATGTAATCATTCCATTAGTATAAAATTCAAAAACAGGCAAAACTAAATATTACGTAGTGACAGAAATTTGGGGGTGATAAAAATAAAACTATAAAGAAAATCATGGAAATGATTAACAAATTTCAAAGGATTAGTTTCAAAGGAAGAAACAAAACTGTCAGTCACAGATGAAAAGGTTTTCCACATAGAAAATCTAACATAATTTACACAGAAGTGTTGTAATTAGTAAAAGGTTTTAATAAGAACACCAAGAAAGATATTATATAAAATTCTACTGCCATTCTAACCTTCTGCAAGTATGAGTTGTAAAATATAATTTTAAAAAGATACCATCAAAAACCATGCAGTGCCTAGGAATAAAGGAAACAACAATTTAAAAATGCAAGAGAAAAATGTAAAACTTTACTGAAAAAATTAAAGAATACCTAAGTAAATAAAAAATGTACAATGCTTATAGATTGAATGATCCAATATTATAAAGATACTCAATTTCCCCAAAATGCTCCAAAGACTTAAGGCAATTCTAATCAAAATCCCAACAAGGGTGTAGGGGGAGAACTTGAAAACTGGATTATGACTCCAAATATGACTCCTCTCATGACTTACATATGAAATCAGAGGACTAGAATAACAAGACACTCTCAAGTGGAATATAAGAGGACCTGCTGACCAGATTAAGAATTGTTGTAAAGCCACAGTAATTAAGGCAAGATATTGGTGCAGAAATAGGGAAATTGACTGATGGAACCAGAAACACACCCACATATAAATATAGTTATTTAATTTAAAACAGAATACTCACTGCAGATTAGCAAGGATGGAAGGGCATTTCCATAAATGGTGCCAGGATAAAAATTTTTCTTTTTGTTCTAATACAATGAACTTCTAGCTCTCACGTACTCAAAAATCAATCCCAGATTGATTAAAAATAAATGTCAATGGTGAAGCTACAAAAATTTAAAAATATAATACAGAAGAATATCTTTATAACATTGTAATAGTGTTGGACTTTCAAATAAGACACAAATAACAATAACCATAAAGGAAAAGGTTGGCAAATGTGATGACATCAAAACTAAGCACTTTTTTTTTAAACTTTTTAAATTTATTTATTTTATTTTATTTTTAGCTGCATTGAGTATTTGTTGCTGCGTGTGGATTTTTTTCTGGTTGTGGCAAGTGTGGGCTACTCTTTGTTGCGGTGCATGGGCTTCTCACTGCGGTGGCTTCTCTTGTTGTGGAGCATGGGCTCTAGGCGTGCAGGCTTCAGTTGCTCCACTGCATGTGGGATCTTCCCAGACCAGGGCTCAAACCCGTGCCCCCTGCATTGGCAGGAGGATTCTTAACCACTGTGCCACCAGGGAAGCCCAGTAAGCACTTTTAATGCTCAAATGACACCAGAAAAAAGAATTAAGAGAGCTACAAACATGACAAACATATCTGTAATACATAAAAACTGACAAAGGAATAGTTGCTAGCATACATAAGGAACACTTAAATGCCAGTAAGAAAAAGATAAACATCCCAATAGAAAAATGACTTGGCAAAATATAAGACCTGGAATACATCAAACTAAAAAGTTTCTGTATAGCAAAGAAAACCATCAACAAATAGGTAACCTGCTGAATGGAAGAAAATATCTGCAAATTGTATACCTGATAAGAGGTTAATATCCAAAATATATAAAGAACTTATACAACTCAGTAGCAAAAATATAGAAGCACTCCAATTTAAACAATTAGGACAGAAAATCTAAATAGAGATTTTTCCAAGGAAGACATACAGATGGCCAAAAGGTACATGAAAAGATGCTCAACACCACTAATCATCAGGGAAATGCAAATTAAAACCACAATGAAGTATCGCTTCACACCTATTAGAATGGTTATTATAAAGATGCTAAAAATAATGAGTATTGGCGAGGAGGTGGACAAAATGGAACCCTTGTGTATGTTGGTGGGAATGTAAATTGGTGCAGCTGCTATGAAAACCAGTATGGATGTTCCTCAAAAAATTAAAAATAGAACTACCACATGACCCAGCAATTCCACTTCCAAGTTTTTATCTGAAGAAAATGAAAATACTAACTTGAAAAGATAAAAACACTCTCATGTTCATTAGGACATTATACACAATAACCAATATATGGGAACAACCTAAGTGTCCAACGGTGTCCACGGATGGGTAAAGAAAATAAAATGTGATGTATATAAAGGCAAACCTTGGAGATACTGAAGGTTTGGTTCTAGACCACAATAAAGCAAATATAATAAAGAGAGTCACATGAATATTTTGGTTTCCCAGTGAGTATATGTTATGTTTAAGCTATACAGTAGTCTACTAAGTGTGCAACAGCATTATGTGTAAAAAAATGTACATACCTTAATTTAAAAATACTTTATTGTTAAAAAATGTTAACTATCATCTGAGCTTTCCATGAATCATAATCTTTTTGCTGGTGGAGGGTCTTGCCTCAGTGGCTGCTGACTTCTCAGGACGGTGGCTGCTAAAGGTTGGGGTGACTGTGCCAATTTCTTAGAATATGACAACAGTAAAGTCTGCCTCGTTGATGGACTCTTCCTTTCATAAAGAAGGAATCATGCAATGCTGCTTGATAGCATTTTACCCACAGGAGAACTTCTTTCAAAATTGGAGTCAGTCCTCTCAAACCCTGCAAATACTTTATCAACTAAGTTTATGAATTATTCCAAGTCCTTTGTTGTCATAACAACAATCTTTACAGAATCCTCACCAGGAGTAGATTCTATCTCAAGAAATCACTTCTTTGCTCATCCTTAAGAAGCAACTCCTCATCCACTCAAGTTTTTTATCATGAGACTGCAGCAATTCAGTCACATCTTCAGGCTCTGCTTCTAATTCTAGTTCTCTTGCTATTTCCACCACAGCTACAGTTATTTCGTCCACTGAAGCCTTGAATCCCTCCCCTGCAAGTCATCCATGAAGGCTGGAATCAACTTCTTCCAAACTCCTGTGAATGTTGATATTATGATCTCTTCTCATGAATCATAACGTTCTTACTGGCATCTAGAATGGTGAGTCCTTCCCAGGTTTTCAACTGACTTTGCTCAGATCCATCAGAGGAATCACCATCTATGGCAGCTATAGCCTTACAAAATGTATTTCTTAAAGAAGAAGAGTTGAAAGTCAAAATGACTCCTTGATCTGTGGGCTGCAGAATGGACACTGTATTAGCAAGCATGAAAATAACATGAATCTCACTGTACATCTCCATCACAGCTCTTGGGTAACCAGCTGCACTGTCAATGAGCAGTAATATTTTGAAAGGAATCTTTTTTTTTCTGGACTGTAGGTCTTAACAGTGGGCTTAAAATAAATTCAGTAGACCATGTTGTAAATAGATGTGCTGTCATCTGGCTTTGTTGTTCCATTTATAGAACACAAGGAGAGTAGCACAATTTTAGCATAATATTAGCATAATTCTTAAGGGCCCTAGGATTTTTGGAGTGGTAAATGAGCACTGGCTTCAACAAAGTCACCAGCTACATTGGCCCCCAACAAAAGTGTCAGCCTATCCTTTGAATCGTTGAAGCCAGGCGCGTCCTAGATGGCATCTTCTTCCAACAGAAGGCTCTTTTGTCTACACTGAAAATCTGTTGTTTAGTACAGTCACCGTTCATTATCTTAGTTAGATCTTCGGGATAACTCAGTGTAGTTTCTACATCAGCATCTGATGCTTCAACTTGCACTTTCATGTTATGGAGATGGCTTCTTTCCTTAAACCTCTGCTAGCTTCAAACTTTTCTTCTGCAGCATCCTCACCTCTCTCAGCCTTCATATAGAGTTGAAGAGTTAGTGCCTTGCTCTGGACTAGGCTTTGGCTTAAGGGAACGTTATGGCTGGTTTGACCTTTTATTCAGACCACTAAACTTTCTTCACATCAGCAATAAGGCTGTTTCACTTTCTTATCATCCATGTGCTCACTGCAGTAGCACTTTTAATTTCCTTCAAGAACTTTTCCTTTGCATTCACAGCTTGGCTAACCAGTGCAAGAGGCTAAGCTTTCAGCCTACCTTAGCTTTCAACATGCCTTCCTCACTAAGCTTAATCATATCTTGCTTTTGATTTAAAGTGAAAGACATGCAACTCCTCCTTTCACTTGAACTTAGAGACCACTGTCAGATTATTAACTTGTCTAATTTCAATATTGCTGTGTCTCAGGGAACAGGGAGGCCCAAGAAGTGGGAGAGAGATAGGGGATTGGCTAGTGAGTGGAGCAGTCAGAACACACACATTTGGTTCGCTCTCATGTGTGTGTGGTTCGTGGCATTCCAAAACAATTACAACAGTAACATCAATGATCACTATCACAGATCACTGTCACAAAGATAATAATAATGAAAACTTTTGAAATATTGCGAGAATTACCAAAATACGACATAGAGGCACAAGTGAGCAAATGCTGTTAGAAAAAATGGCGCCAATAGACTTGGCTTGAGGCAGGGCTGCCACAAATCTTCAATCTGTAAAAAATACAGTATCTGTAAAGTGCAATAAAGCAAAGTGCAATAAAATGAGGTATGCCTGCAAATTTGTGTTGTTTTTAAGTCACTGAGTTTGTGGTCATTTGTTAGAGCAGCAGTATAAGTGAATACCAGGCCATACTGAAAACAGGGGGGTTAAGAAAATGTCAACAAGCCAGATGTTGAAATCCCTAGTCCTTTTCTTCAATCAGTTTCCAGAATTCCTACAGTTAGGGCTTCGTCAGCCTCCAGGCTAAAGCCTGGAACAAACTTCTCCAGGAACTGTACCTAGATCTAAAGTTAATGACATTGGAGGTTCCAACTTCGGCAGAAACTGTTATCTGCTCACCAAACTCTACTTCCCAAGCACACAATTCAAGAATATTTTCCACTCTCCCTTGAATTTAAGGGAGCCATACAACTCAGTTTTGGACAATGTGATGTGGTAGGCAGTTGCAGTGGTATACCAGAGCTGGCACAATTGAAAACAACAGTGCGTTATCTCTTCCCATTTCTGCATTCAGTCACATGATGTCACTACATCATGCTGGTAGCATGAAACTGACCATAATGGAGTACTTACATCATGTAGCCAATACTACAAAATAGAGTTCTTTCCTCCCAGGTGAGCCAGTTGTTAAAAATACACTGTCCATGTACCTACTGGTCATCTGTATGTCTTCTTTAAATGCAAATCAAAACTATAGTGAAGTACCACCTCACACCAGTCAGAATGGCCATCACTAAAAAGTCTACAAAGGGTGTGGAGAAAGAGGAACCCTCCTATAGTGTTGGTGCCAATGTATTGATAAGCTGGTGCAGCCACTATGGAGAACAGTACGGAGGTTCCTCAGTAAACTAAAAATAGAATTACCATATGATCCAACAATCCCACTCCTGGACATATACCTGGACAAAACTATAAGTCAAACAGATACATGCACCCATATGTTTATAGCAGCACTATTCACAATAGCCCAAACATGGAGACAACCTAAATGTCCATGGACAGATGAATGGATAAAGAAGATGTGGTACATATACACAATGGAAAAATACTCAGCCATAAAAAGAACAAAATAATGCCATTTGCAGCAACATGGATGCAACAAGAGATTATCATACTAAGTGAAGTCAGAAAGAGAAAGACAAATGATATGATATCACCATATGATATCACTTATATGTAGAATCTAAAGTATGGCACAAATGAACCTATCTACAAATCAGAAACAGTTTCACAGACATAGAGAACAGACCTGTGATTGCCAAGGGGGAGGTGGGTGGGGGAGGGAAGTACTGGGAGTTTGGGATTAGCAGATATAAACTACTATATATAGAATGGATAAACAAGCTCCTACTGTATAACACAGGGAACTATATTCAATATCCTGTGATAAACCATAATGGAAAAGAATGTAAGAAAAAGAATGTCTACATGTGTTTAACTGTGTCACTTCACTGTACAGCAGAGACTGGCACAAAATTGTAAATCAACTATACTTCAAAAAAAACTTCTTTTAATTTTAAAAATATAAATTTTTTTTTTTAAAAAATAGACCATCTAGGGGCTTCCCTGATGGTGCAGTGGTTAAGAATCCTCCTGCCAATGCAGGGGACACATGTTCAAGCCCTGGTCCGGGAAGATCCCACATGCTGCGGAGCAACTAAGCCCGTGTGCCACAACTACTGAGCCTGTGCTCTAGAGCCCGTGAGCCACAACTACTGAGCCCACATGCCACAACTACTGAAGTCCGCGTGCCTAGAGCCTGTGCTCTGCAACAAGAGAAGCCACCGCAACGAGAAGCCTGCGCACCACAACAAAGAGTAGCCCCTGCTCGCTGCAACTAAAGAAAGCCCACATGCAGCAATGAAGACCCAATGCAGCCAAAAATAAATTAATAAAATAAATTAAAGAAAACAATGTACCATCTAAGCCTCACTCATAAAAATTCCTGCACAATCTTCCATGTTAACTAGATGCAGAAGTTCCGTTAACATCATCTCAAGTATGACAAATAAATGCCCACAAAGAAGGTTCTAGCTGATCAGAAACACCAATACTATACTGAGTGAGAAATATTCTTTTATTGTGTTAAGGTACTAAGACTGGGGGGATTGTTGTTACAGCAATTGTAACCCTAGCTAAACTGCCTAGCCACACTGTCTCAAGTAAAGCTCATACAGATAACTTCTACTCATGGATTCAGCGTTTCCAATTAGTTTTCAGTACCCTATCTTTACACAGAAGTCAACCAAAGATTAGTGGACATCGGAAGACAGCTCGAACATAAAAGCTAAGGACAAAAGTAGGGGAGAAAAGCAACTGAGAGGAAACAAACCAAGTAGGAAGAAGAAAAATTTTAAGTATATATCATTAATACCAGAGAGATAAGAAAAGATAATCCAACTAGGAAACAGGAACAGCATAACACAAAACAGTAACATTCAGAAAATTTTTTAAAAGAGTTCACGTAAATTAAAAATATACAGAGAAATTTTAAAATTTGGGGGAAAGGATGGAAAATAAAGTGAGAAAATCATTCAAAAAATAGGACCAAAGGGCGGAAAGACAGAAAATAGAAGAGAAAGGATAACAAAAGTAGGACAACAGTCCAGAGGAATGCTGAATAAAAGGAGATTCAAAAAGAGCAGAGAGCAAACTGAGAAATTTTTCAAGGAAAGAAAACAAGAACTTCCAGAATTAAAGAGCCCATCAAGGATCCAGCACAACTAATGAAAACAGACTCATAGCAAGGGTCTATGAAACTTTAGAAATTGCTGACAAACAGGACTCTACATATTTTCTGGACAGTAAAAACAGATCATACACAAAGAACAGGTAATCAGAATTGCATCAGGCTTTTCGATAACAATAGTGGAAACTAAAAGGTAATAGAGCAAAGTCACCAAAATTCTGAGGAAAAGTTATTTCCAACCAAGAATTCTATAGGCAGTCAATGTAAAGTTATACTCTTTCATGCAAGATCTCAAAAAAAATCTACCTCCCATGACCTTGCTCAAGAAGTTACTGGAGGATAACTCCTGTAAGCTCCACCATGGTAAGGTAATAAACCAAAAAAATCAAGCAACAAGGGATCCAACACAGGAATAGGCAAAAGGAATACCTAAGATAACAAAGATCCTAATATGACTGCCATAAAACAGGTCCAGATTGGACCTAGTCAAAGGATTCCAGGAGGGATTTCTTCAGGAACATGAAACTGATAGAAGATGTACATGACTGAGACAACTGGCAAAGACGTGAATTAGTGATAAGTAAATAAAACTTGATCAAAGGAAAAGGCGACTGTATCCGCAAGGAAAATGAAATGTCAGGAAAGGAAAAACTAAGCACAGTTTACAACATGGTTCAGCTGAGGATGTTTACACAAGAAATTAATGTAAACACCAAATACTGATCTAATCAAAATTATGAAGTAACTATGAAAGGACTGGTAGGATACAGATGCTGGGCGGGAGGGGTGGAAAAGGAGCTAAATAATCATTTTCAATAGCAGAAGTCAACAGATCACGCCCACAAGTGAAAAATCAGGCAACAAAACAAGCGTGTTATTTAGAGACATGTAATAATCATTGAGTTATCAAATAAAAGTACGTACCTGTGGGAAGGGGGAAATGAGACCATGTTGTTTTTTCATTATAAACCTTATAGAACTATTATATTCTTTAACCTATGCTAATGTATGACTTTGATAAGCAAGCTAAAAATAAAAAAGGGAGGGAGGAGAGTATGGATTCTGCAACCAGACTATCAGGGTTTATTCCTGACTATGGTCTATATTAACTGGGTGACTTTGAGCAAGTTACTTAACCTCTCTGTGCCGGAGTTTTCCTCATTTGTAGCAAGAATAACAGTATCTACCTCACAGAGTTGTTGTGAAGATTGAGTTAATATATATAAAGCTCTTAAAAACAACAGCTGGCACATAATAAGCATGGATTAACACTGACTTACTTTAGAAAATCTACCTCCAGGCCTTGTTAGAATTCTAATGATAGTGTAAAGGCCTTAGGAGGAGTTTTAAGGAAAGTTATCTTTTTGCATTATATTATTGTTTATAAACAAATAACAGGTTAAATATGCTAAACCTTAATTATGTTTCACTATTTTAACAGTGAAAAGAATTTCTCATATTAACTTCAAGACTGCTACCTGGAATCATCTTTCTTAAAATACCAAGCAATACTCAACTAAGAAAATCAATACTGGTAAGAAGTCTTGAAATTTTAATCAAATAACCAGTCTAAGTTAAGATTAAACAAATTAAGTCTCTGCTTACATAAGACAACTTCCCTTTCTTTAAAAATCAATTTAATTTAACAGCTTTCATAAAGAAGCCTGGAGCTTGCCTCAGGCTGATCATATTTCCTAACACTGTTTCATAACAAAGGTAAACATACATTTCAGTCCGTCACAACTCCTAGATTACATCAGTCTAAAGACAACTAGAGTTACATAAAGGCAACAACTTTTATTATTTTAAACTTCTTAATGCATACTGAAAATTAAATTTTAAAAATTCAGTATCCCACTAAACCTTATCTTTTCCTATGTTTCTTCCTTGTTCCTACACATATATCATAAAAGGCAACTTTAAAACCCAACTTTCCTCTAATCGAACAGTAAATATGTCATTATCCTCTTCCCTCCCTCCCAAACACGAAGAATTTTTTTCTAAAATGCATTC
Source organism: Aethalodelphis obliquidens (assembly GCF_003676395.1). Lineage (NCBI taxonomy): Eukaryota > Metazoa > Chordata > Mammalia > Artiodactyla > Delphinidae > Aethalodelphis > Aethalodelphis obliquidens. The sequence goes on from NW_020837948.1 coordinate 22,696,414, forward strand.
ATTCGGGCTTCCCTGGTGGTGTAGTGGTTAAGAATCCACCTGCCAATGAAGGGGACATAAGTTCGAGCCCTGGTCCGGGAAGATCCCACATGCCGCGGAGCAACTAAGCCCGTGAGCCACAACTACTGAAGCCTGCGTGCCTAGAGCCCGTGTGCCACAACTACTGAAGCCTGCGCACCTAGAGCCTGTGCTCCGCAACAAAAGAAGCCACCACAATGAGAAGCCCGTGCACCGCAATGAAGAGTAGACCCCGCTCGCCGCAACTAGAGAAAGCCCGCAAGCAGCAACGAAGACCCAATACAGCCAATAAAAGAAAAAAAAATGCATTCATTCACTCCACTGAATGTTGGAATATCAAGAATTACCAAGATGAAAGAGAAAGTTTCTTTTCCCAAAGAGCTTAAAGCAAGAAATAAAATGAATATAGCTACTTAATATTTTTATTTCATGTTCTATATCTTGCCTTTTTTATATTTCAAAAAAGAAATAGATGTCTTTATAATAAAAGGGGGCAATCCCTGACATAAGAACAGCACAAATAATATTCTATAAGAAGGGGAACAAATGATTTTCAGCAGCAAGATTATTTTCAAAGAAAAGTGACAGATATCTAGGAACGGCCTTAAAGAACAGATAGAATTCAGAAATGCAGAGAAGAGGGAATGTGAAGTTACATGATATTGGAGGCAGAAGGAAAAGTTTGGGCCAAAGCATGGAATCAAGAAAGTGAGCAGCATATATGAGGAATAATAATTAGTTAATTTTGCAAAAGGAAGAGGACTGTCTTTTTCCTAAAAGGAAGAGAAGTTTGAAAACTAAGCCTCAGAGCACTCCAACATTTAGGAATCATGAAGAAGAGAAGGTCCCAGCAAAGAAAATTCAGTGGTTTTTTTTGCCAGACCTCTCCCAAGTAGGAAGTCTGGCTGAAGACTTGATATATGTGAGTAGGCTTCACTTTAGCCTGAGTGTATAAAGAACAAACAGTCATCATGGGGCTACCCTTAAATCCCAAACAACAAGCAGGAAAGAGGGCACCTGTAACAAATTATATTAACACTTGCCCAGATATTTCATTAAATTTCTTTGAACTCTCTGGCATTTTCCCCCACAATGTATAAAACTGTGTTAAAAATACTTAGCACAAGAAAGAAAGCACTCAATAAATGACAGCTATTATTAATACTCTAAAATTAACATCTACCATACTAAAATGTTTCCCACTTTCAGTGGCAAAAACCTTATTATTTAATTTAAATAACAAACAGCTGAGAAGGTGATAGACTAAGAGTTTGAAATATTTAAAGAGAAAGCCTGAACGGTGGTGGAAGCTGAAAGGTCTGAAAACTCAAAAACAAAGTAAAATTTGGGGAGGAAAGTTGGAGTAAGGTATCTAGACAATTCAATGGGAAAAGAATAGTCTTTTCCACAAATGGTGCTAGGAAAACTGAATAGCCACATACATAAAAATAACATTAATCCCTAGCTCACACCCTGCACAAAACTTACTCAAAAAGGATCACAGACCTAAGTGTAAGAAAACTACAAAACTCTTGGAAGGAATTATAGGTACTAACCTATATGACCTTGGATTCGACAAATCTTTCTTAGATGTGCAAAAAAACACAGGCAAAGGAAAAAATACATAAATTGGACGACATCAAAATTAAAAACCTTTGCACTGCAAATGATATCAGCAGGAAAGTGAAAACAACAAAACAGGAAGAAATATTTACAAATCATACATCTGTAAGGTACTTGCATCCAGAGTATATGAAGAACTCTTACAAACTCGATAACAAAAAGACATATAACCCAACTTAAAAATGAGCTAAGGATTTGAAAAGACTTTTCTCCAAAGATATGCAAACAGTCAATAAGCACATGAAAAGATGCTCACTGTCAGTGTCATTAGGAAAATACAAACCAAAATCACAATGAGATACCATTTGACATTCACCAGGATGGTTAGAATCAAAAAGACATATAATAAAATAACAAGAGTTAATTAGGGACTTCCCTGGTGGTGCAGTGGTGAAGACTCCGTGCTCCCAATGCAGGGGGCCTGGGTTCAATCCTTGGTCAGGGAACTAGATCCCACATGCATGCTGCAACTAAGAGTTCACATGCTGCAACTAAGGAGCTGGCAAGCCACAACTAAGGAGCCGGTAAACTGCAACTAAGGAGTCCACCTGCTGCAATAAAGACCTGGCACAACCAAATAAATAAACAAATATTTTTTTAAAAAAAGAGTTAATGAGGATATGGAGAAATTAGAACCTTCATACATTGCTGATGGGAATGTAAAATGGAATAGACAGTCTGGAGAACAGTCTGGTAGTTCTTTAAACAATTAATAAACAAAGTTACTGTATGACCTAGCAATTCCATTCCTAGATACACACCCAAAAGATGTGAAAATATATGTTCACAGAAAAATTTGTACATGAATGTTCACAGCAGCACTATTCATAGTAGCCAAAAAGTAGAAACAATTCAAACATCCATCAACTGATAAAGAGATAAACAAATGTGGTATATCTATACAATGGAATATTACTTGGCCATAAAGAAGAATGCAGTACTGATATGTGCTGTGACATGAGGGAATCTTGAAAGCATCATGCTGAGTGAAAAGCAGCCAACCACAAAAGACTACATATTTCATGATTTCATTTATATGAAATGTCTAGAATAGGCAAATCTAAAGACACAGAAAATAGATCAGTGGTTGCCAGGGGCTGGGGGGAGTACAGATTGGGGAGTGACTATTAATGGCTATGAGGTTTCATTTGGTTTGATGAAAATGTTCTAAACTTAGATTATGGTGATAGTTGCACAACCATGATTACCAAAAACAAAATCATTGAATTGTACACTTTCAAGGGGTGAATTTTATAGTATGTGAATTATAAATTATATCTTAAAGTTTTTTTTAAATGTTAGGTAATTCTTTAAAATAAAAAAAAAAGCTGGGCAAGCTTTTTAGCTTTCTCCTTAAAACATCTCTCAATGAAACTCTTCTCTGGAAGAATCTTGAAGGACTTTGTATTTTGTAATAAGAAGGAAGTTCATTCCAAAACAAGGTCTACAATTCATTTTGAGGAAATAGAGTATCTGAGAACAATCTCTGGAATGTTCTACAGTCCCTAAGTTACATAATTTTCCAACTAAGGATAGGAATTAGAAAGAAGTAGTAATAATAAAAGTAGTAATCAAAGTTATTATTTATTTAGGTAAAGTATTGAGTCTTTATTATGCATCAGATTTTATAAGTATTTTCTTATTCAATCTTCATTTAAAAAAACATTTTTCAAAACAAAAGTCCACAGTAGAAGTCTAGTTAAATAAATTATGATACACTATACAACAAACTATTATGTGGTCATTAAAAAATTATTTTCTGGATATAACACCAAAAGCACAGGAGAAAAAAAAAAAAGGTAAGTTGGACCTCACCAAAATTAAAACCTTTTGTGCATCAAAGGACACTATCGTTTGAAAACAGATACCATTCCTTGGGTGAAAAAGCAAACCACTGATTGGGAGAAAATATTTGCAAATCATATATCTGATAAGGGATTGATATCCAGAATGTATAAAGGACAGCTCAACAACAAAAAATCAAACAGCCAGATTATAAAGTGGGCAAAGTACTTAAACAGACATTTCTCCAAAGAAGCTATACAAATGATCAGTAAACACATGAGAAGATGCTCAATGTTACTAGTCAGTAGAGAAATGTATCCTATGACCCGTGTTCATAGCAGCATTATTCACAAGAGCCAGAAAGTGGAAGCAACCCAAGGATCCACTAACAGATAAATGGATAAACAATGTGTGGCACATACATATATGCAATGGAATATTATTCAGCCTTAAAAAGGAATGAAATTTTGACACATTCGACAACATAGTTAAACTTTTGACACATTCGACAACATAGTTAAACTTTTGAAGACATCATACTAAGTGAAATAAGCCAGTCATAAAAGGGCAAACATTGTATAATTCCTCTTTCATGAGATTCCTAGAGTAGTCAAATTCATTGAGACAGAAAGGAGAATGGTGGTTACCAGTGGCTGGGAGAAGGGGAGAATGGGGAGTTAAGTGTTTAACAGTGTACAAAGTTTCAAGTGGGGAAGATGAAAAAGTTCTGAAGATGGAGGGTTAGTGATGGTTACACAACACTGAGAATTTACTTAATGCCACAGAGCTATATATACTACCTAAAATGGTAAATTTCACATTACATATATTTTAGCACCATAAAAATATTATTTTGTAACAATCACACTAAGATATATTGATGACAGGAAATGGAAGAATATATGTGTGGTGGGATACACTAGCAATCTTCCCCACTTAATTAGACAGCACACAGTAATCAAAACAATTCAGTGGGTCTGACACACAGATAAAGAGCCCTCTCCTTCTGGGTAACAAAGGGAACAATGACTGACAGCTACTGATTCTTGAATTACAAGGCTCGAAGCAAGGCAGGAAAGATGTAGATGCTTCGCACAATATTAGAGGTGGTTTAGTGGCTTCACATAAACTTTGCTCATCTATAATCAAGGCTGTGAGGTGTCTGGGAAAAATAAATACTTTTTTTCTTGAGTTGTATTACTTCACAGGTTACTTAGGAAACGAAACCAGCTTGACCACTGGTCTCATCAGTATAGAGGTTACACAGAATTGAGCACTCACTTTTACCTTCATTTACTGGGTTAGCTCTCCTACCTCTCCAAACCAGGTAGAGAAGAAAATAATTGAGCAGAGTCTCATTACTGAGCATCACTGACTCTCCTGCAGAGGCCAGAGGCATTGTTCAATTGTGCAAAATACAAGTAGGATTCAAGGAGAAATACCACTTCTTGTGGAGAGCATGTTAGGGATGATGTCATCAGACTGAAAGATTCGAAGAGACTGTGTGATTTGGCATATGGGCATGATCTGTCCCTGTCTTTCTCTCTGACTGCATCTCTTGCCACTTCTCCCTGTGATCACTCAACTTGCCTTCTTGCTATTCCTCAACACAAATTTCAGACCCATGTGAGGGATCCTGAACCTCTTTCTGCCTGAAACATTCTTTCCTCAGCTGTTCTCAAACATTCCCTCACCTCATTCAGTTCTCTTCTCAAATGTCAGGTTTTTAAAGAGGCTTTCCTTGATGATTTTATTTAAGATAGCCTCTCCTCCATCATTCTCTAGCCCCCTACACTGTTTCATTTTTTTTATAGACTAATCACAGTTGTTACATAATTTGTTTATTGCCTATTTCCTATCACTAGAATGTAAACTCATAGGGCAGGAAGGACATCAGTCTTACTCATTACAATATTAGCAGTGCTTAGAACAGGGGCATACAAACAACAAATAGATATCTGTTGAAGGAATATGGGCAGAGGAAGAGAGCATAGAGAGTGCAATGGACAGGTCAGATAGTATCCAAAAAGGCCACTCCTACTTTCAAAGGACTAAGTCCATATGTGCCTCCCCTTGGAGACTTAAGAACTTAACACCTGATGGCTAGTATACCGGCCTTTACTCCTCCTACACTGCAGTATTCTTGAGCGTTGCTTGATCCTTCAGTAAATAAAGTTGTTTATCCATATTGCAGTTCAAAGGATTTGGTAAGAGGAAGGCTCATAGGGCTGAATGTGTAATTTATCCTAATTTGAGAGTTTTACACAACAAGAAACTGGAAGGGGACTGGCTCCTCGAGGTGGTCTACAACTCAGGATCACCTCGGCTTAGCAGCAGCAGTGAAGAAATCCATACCCCAAAAAGCATAAGGACAACTCCAAGTGTTAAAGGATGAATTCTTTGACTTTATAACAAAAATTAGCAAATATTGCCCTTTGGGATCAAAAAAGGGAAGGGCCCTGATACACTCAGGTTACTTACAGAAGTTAAACTATGTGGGGGAAAAAAAAAAAGATATACACAGAGAAAAAAATACATGCAAATTATTAAAGTGCAATTAACATACACTATTGTATTTTTAAACATTTAACAATAGAACAGCCAGACATTAACCAGGTATTTGGTTATCTTAAAGGCACAAATGTTCCATAAATCCAACAACACCTTCAATGCATTCTTTGTGTTAGTAATGTCTAAAAGGTATATACTCTTCATCGGAATATTCTGGAAGAAAAAATTTAAGAAAAAATAAACAAGAAATACACTATCAATAGTTATCAATGGGTGGTGAAATCAAGGATGTCCCTAGTGATCTTTTTTTTTCTTTGGCCACGCCATGTGGCATGCGGGATCTTAGTTCTCCAACCAGGGATCGAACCTGTGACCCCTGCATTGGCAGCGCGGAGTCTTAACCACTGCACTGCCAGAGAAGTCCCCCAGTTAACTTAATACTTAAATATTTTCCATGTAATCACAATAAAGAAACTTATTTAAAAATTAAAACAATAAATAATTGAACAATCAACTTTACCAAAGAAACATAATACAGCCACGTTATACAAGACCTTTCTCAGTCCTGAAAGGCAGAGGAATGAACTATAACACTGTCCTATTTATAACCTTTTCCCCCAAACCAAAAAAAAAAATCACTGTAATCGTGAACATTTTATTTCTTCCTTTCAATACACTTTTCAACAGGTTTATTAAACTTAATTTTTTAAAGCAAGTTTTCAAGCATACTACCCAGAAAAATTGTGATTATATTTGAATTTTTCAATGATCCATTGGTGTAAGGAATACCTTGAACTAAGTAAGATCTTTTGTGGCACATGTTCAGAACCACGCATTATCAAGAACCATTCCTGAGAGTAACATCCTCAGAAGCAATCTAAAATTACAGAGGAAAAAACTACCTATTCAAAAGAAATAACGTGAGCTAATGAAGAGAGAATAGTGGACACTTCTTTGCCTACCCACATCCACTCTTCTCTTCCACCTTTCCAACAGAATACCAATTTTCTTCATGTTTCCACCCTCCTCAGCTGCAAGGGTGGATGGATCCCCATTCGTATAAGCTGTTACTGGTCTTGGGTAGAACTAATCAGGCTGAAGGGAAACACACAGCCCAAGATTACAGGAACAGATCACTCTCTCCTTGTGCATTTTATTGATTACAACTGATTTCAAGGAGGAAATCAGCCTTTGGACATCAATTTTTGTGAAGAGGAGGGCAGAGAAAGAGAAAGAAACTGGATCTATGATGAAGTCATTGATTTGCTGAATCAAATAATTTTGTAGTTTGTCTACTAGTCTGCACTTCCTATTCTGTATGCTAACAAAGTTCTTTTTAAGCAAATTTGAGTCAGGTTACATAAAACCCAACTTACTAGCCAAAAGCATCCTAACGCATATGGAAGGAAATCAAATCATTTTGAATTATCTTGTTAACAAAAGTCAAATACTATATGTTAATATGTGTTAATACCTTAATTAATACTTAGAACTGTTGATAACTACGTCTCCATCACAAAAATAAGTTTAAGTATCCCACCTGTCACGTTGTCTTAATAGCTGCCAAAAAAGACATCAGTAAACACCAATGCACCTTTCTTAAAGATTTTTTAAAAAGAAAAAAAGTTATACATACTTACACTTTATATTTTTTATGTAAATACATTCAAAAAAAAAAAAAGGAAAGAACAATCTGAGAGTTCCTTCTAGGGCTTGCATTTGGTTGACAAACAACTTAATAATCAGACATAGTTTATAAGAATATTGAGACAACTCGTGTATGTAAGAGTTTGAAAACTTTCTTGTTGCACTTTGTGTGTATGCTTATACATACACAATTTTTTATATGTGTAGACACAACTAAGACAATTAATATTAAAAAAACACTTTTATTTTATTACAGATATTCACCAAAGGATATGCCATGGTGCATTAATAACATGAGAATCATAACCCAAGAGCTTTTTTTTTTTCTTGCTTGATGGCTATGTAAAAATATATCTGGTGGGGCTTCCCTGGTGGCGCAATGGTTGAGAGTCCGCCTGCCGATGCAGGGGATGCGGGTTTGTACCCAGGTCCGGGAGGATCCCACATGCCGCGGAGTGGCTGGGCCTGTGAGCCTTGGCCGCTGAGCCTGCGCATGTGGAGCCTGTTTTCCGCAACGGGAGGGGCCACAGCAGTGAGAGGCCCGCGTACCGCCAAAATATATATATATATATATATATATATATATCTGGCTTATGAAATATAAATCTCATTAGTCATTTATAGTAATATACAAATATTGCCAAGCAAATATAAAAACACTAAAGTTTACTGTTGCCAAGTTGCTATGGCTAAATATCAATTAAAGAAACAAACCAAGAAAAATATTTGAACTTCTGCAGTCATAGCTCAAGGATACAGAAGGTAAAAACAAAAGTGGATGCATTCTGATGTAAACTGATACAGCCACTATGGAGCACAGTATGGAGGTTCCTTAAAAAACTAAAAATAGAACTACCATATGACCCAGCAATCCTACTACTGGGCATATACCCTGAGAAAACCATAATTCAAAAAGAGTCATGTACCACAATGTTCATTGCCTCTCTATTTACAATAGCCAGGACATGGAAGCAACCTAATTGTCCATCAACTGATGAATGGATAAAGAAGATGTGGCACATACATACAATGGAATATTACTCAGCCATAAAAAGAAATGAAATTGAGTTATTTGTAGCGAGGTGGATGGACCTAGAGTCTGCCATACAGAGCGAAGTAAGTCAGAAAGAGAAAAACAAATACCATATGCTAACACATATATATGGAATCTAAGAAAAAAAAAAAAGGTCATGAAGAACCTAGGGGCAAGATAGGAATAAAGACGCAGACCTACTAGAGAATGGACTTGAAGATATGGGGAGGGGGAAGGGTAAGCTGGGACAAAGTGAGAGAGTGGCATGGACATATATACCCTACCAAATATAAAATAGATAGCTAGTGGGAAGCAGCCGCATAGCACACAGAAATCAGCTTGGTGCTTTGTGACCACCTAGAGGGGTGGGATAGGGAGGGTGGGAGGGAGGGAGATGCAAGAGGGAAGAGATATGGGGATATATGTGTATGTATAACTGATTCACTTTGTTCTAAAGCAGAAACTAACATACCATTGTAAAGCAATTATACTCCAATAAAGATGTTAAAAAAAAAAAAAAAGTGGATGCATTCTGAGTCCACCCTTGAAATCTTAACGTCTGACTCTAGCAGAATGAATCAAAAACTTCAGTTTAGAAAAACTGGTGTGACTTCGTATGTCCCTCACATAACAGCAGGTTGGAGGCACAATCAAACCTAAAAATCTATTACAGCGGGAACTGGAAATATGGACTATTAAAGGGTAAAGATGAACATATAAATTGTTGTATCATGAGGGAGGATAAATAAGAAATGGAAATCCAATGCAGTAAGGGAAACTGGTTCGCAAATGGTTAAACAGTTTTCAAACTCCTCAGTGTCAAATCAATATTGTTGGACTCAAACCTCAGCATCCTATCAGAGTACAGAACTGGTACCCCAGCCACACACCTAGATATCCCTTAATAAATTAAACTAAAAACTGTCAATATTATTGGATATCTACTTCTTAAAGACTTCTTTCAACTAAAAACAAACAGTTGCAGTTACAGCTATTTCATCATTACTTCTGTCCTAAAGGCATGGATTCTTAAAACTTCTAGTTAATAAAGGACTGAATTTTAAGAGTTGGAAGGGGAACTTCTTGGTGGCACAGTTGCTAAGAATCCACCTGCCAATGCAGGGGACATGGGTTCGAGCCCTGGTCTGGGAGGATCCCACATGCCGCGGAGCAACTGAGCCCATGGACCACAACTACCGAGCCTGCGCTCTAGAGCCCGCGAGCCACAACTACTGAGCCTACACGCTGCAACTACTGAGCCCACACGTTGCAACTACTGAAGCCTGTGCGCCTAGAGCCCACACTCCTCAACAAGAGAAGCCACCGCAATGAGAAGCCCGCACACAGCAACAAAGAGTAGCCCAAGCTCACCGCAACTAGAGAAAACCAGCGTGCAGCAATGAAGACAAACGCAGCCAAAAAAAAAGAGTTGGAAGGAACCTTAGGAAATCATTTCTAATCCACACTCCATCTCAAGCTAGGAAACTCTGATGGATGCATTTAGCAAAAATGTATGGAGTTCTTTATATTCAAGGCTGAATGTTGATTGCTGGGGGTAACACAAGTATATCTAAAACCTGATACCTTCCTTTAAGGAATCTATAGGATGCTCCAAGGAATTTTGGGATGTGAAATAGAATATTATACTATAATAAAGATAAAAATAAAATCCTAAGAACCAAGAGAAGTCTTTAGGCAAGATAAAAGGATTCAGTGGATGCTTAAGTGATGTTTGAGTTAAGCATGGAATCTAGACATTTGGCAGTGGAAGGGAAGGACATTCCAGGCAGTGAGAATAGAATAAACTCTGATGCCCTGTACATGCAGACTTCATTTCCAACTCCTCTTTCCTTACGTAGTCTGCTTTTGCCAGGCCAGTCATCTTGGCACCTATTCTTCCAATAAGACAGGTTCTTCAAACAGGCATTCCCTCCTCAGGGCCTTTGCATCTGCTGCTCCCTCTGCCTGGAAAGAACTTCCCCCAGATACCTGTAAGGCTGGCTTTCTCACCTCCTTCAAGTCTTTGCTCAAATATCATCTTCTCAGTGAAAACTTACCTGACTATCCTATTTTAAAGTGTCATCCTTGCATTCCCTATCACCCTTCCCTGCTCTATTTTTCCCACAGCACTTATTATTATCCGGCATGGTATATATTCTACTATTAGCTTTGTCTATGCCCCTGCTGAAAGAACAGAAGTTATCTCTTTGTTCACCTCCAAATTTTAAAACACTGCCTGCACATGGTAGGCATGACATCAATATTTGCTGACAAACAAATGGAATAAAGAGTGAATAAATGAATTGACTGAATGAAAAAGATTTCTGCCCTCAAACAGGTTATGATCTATCAGAGAAAGCAAATATATAAATAAATAAATAATCTTAAATTATTCCTGAATGACAAAAATAAATACACAGTTAGCAAAACTCAATTTATAAAAGACCAGTAACAGTTCCTAGCATCCCCACTTCCACACGTCCAGCAACCACTAGATTCTTCTTTTTTACATCTCTTAGCTCCCTGCCCCCCCCAAAACACTGTCATGTAGCAATGACCATAAATGACACCAGAGCTGCCACTGCTGCAACAACTGTCTCTTCCCACATTAACCTTCACTGCTACCTACTGAGTAAGGTAAAAGATATTTCTGTTGCCATCGTTGGACAAGAGAAAGATGTATTCCTGGATTTCCAAATTCAATACATTTTTCTGTACGTGGTTAAATTCTACACTACAGAAGTAGTTACACTGATATTAAAGATTAGCCATGAAACCTTCTACTTTGATTAGTGCTTAGTTATTAAGTGGAGATATGGAAAAACACATTTTAAAATTGTTTCACCATTGGAACACACTGTTTCTACACTGCAAATGGATGGCACAGGCAAAATGGCTAAAAGAAAGATTCCTTCAATAAAGGCTAGCACAGTACTATATTTTAGGCAAATGGGTAGCAATGTAAAGTCAAGGGGATTTTTTCCACTCAGAAGAATCAACTAGAATTTTATCCTGGATGAAAGAATGATGTAGAATTCTTAGAGCATTAGTATTTAAATTATGCTACACTAAAACCAAACAGGAGTAGTAGAAAATATTCTTTATCGCCAGCAAAAGCAAAACTACTTAAGGAAATGAGGAATGAGCTCAAGATTTCTCACTTCAGCTAACACCTCCACAGACTGCATTATCATTTTAGGCAGTGACATTTCACATTTAATTTTTAACGGCAGGAATGATTTCCATCTGGGATTTATCTGCATAAAAGTGTTAGCCTTGGCACACTTTCAGTATTTAGCTGAAAGCTCATTTTTTGGCTCTAAGCAAAATTCCCAATACTACGCAATAGGTATTATCTCTACATTAATCCCACCACTGAGAGCCTAATATTGTGTTCTACATAGTGGTGAATTTTGCCCTCAGATAAGCACATCTGTCTGTAACCCTCCCTCAAACACTGATAAATTACTTACCTTCACTACCTTAAAATCTTCTGCATTTTTCAACAATATTTACACTTCTAAAAGAGTTTAACATATATTACTATTCTTCGTAAGGAGAAAGAAAAACTATAAATTAGGACAAACTCCCTTACGTAGAAAAATGCCAAACCAGCCGCTGAAATGGTAACTTTCAGGTATAGCATCACAGTTCTAACTGGTCAAACTACAATCCTCGCCAGTTATTGCAGGAGTAGATAAATTGCAGCCACTGGGGGAAAAGCCACATAAAAACGTTAGGTCCTCACTTATCTTTTCCGTTAAAAAGGAGACACCTGAAAGTCACAGGGGCAGTAGATCCCGTAAGGCAACCTACTGGAGAGACTGTACTGAGCGTGCATGTCTCCAAACGCAGAAAACCAAAGTTCCTGCGTGACGACAGGATGGCAGCGAAAAACAGTAGCCCATCCGTCCACAGGAGAAGAGAAAGAAGTCCACCAGGAAAGGCTGGGAGTCACGGAGGTGGAGCTGCGAGACCTACCGGCTCCGCGCCGTCTCCCTCGGCTGCTAACAGAAGCCGCGGGCTGCAGATCGGCGAGAGCGCCGGGTGGGCTCGCGGGCGCAGGGGGGCTGCGGCTGACCGACTGGCTTCGGCCCCGCACCGGGAAGTCTCCAGGGCCTCGCCCGCGCAGCCGGGAAGCCACCCAGCCCACAGACAGGCGGAGGAGCCACCTGGGCAGAGCCACGTCGGAGGAAGGGAGCGCGGCGGGAGGTGGGCACCCGGCACACCCACCGGGAGGCTGACAGCCCGGAGCGCGAGACGGCCGGGGCGCGAGAAGGGCCGCGGCGCGCTTGAGGGGGTCGACCTGAGGGCGCCGCCGGCCGCCAACGACTCCCCCTAGCCCGAATCGGCTGCAGCGGGGTACTCACGTAGGGCTGGTAGAACTTGGAGAGCCGCGGCTTCCCGTGGTTGTTAAAGATGAGGATCGCCTTGATCATGGCTGAGCCGGGCCGACCGGGTGGGAGCTGGGGGCCAGGGCGGGGGCGGGCGCGCGAGCCTCGCCTCAGGATCTCGCTGGCGATCCTTCCCCACCCGCCCCCTCCCGCACACGCGCGCGCGCGCGCGCCCCCCGGAGCTGCGGGGCAGGGCTTGGATAGGGCGGGGCCTGGGCGGGGTCGGCGCGGAGGGAAGCGGAAACAGCTCCAGGCCGGAGCTCGAAGCATAGGGGCGCTTGCGCTCCCGGAGGCTCACGGGGACGTTGCCTACCGACCTTTTCCGGAAACTTGCTGTGGGGGGGGGGGGGGCGGAGAAACAGTAGTTGATCTATCAGCGGTCAGGGGACTGCAACAGGTTCGACGCAGAGGACCAACCTGCAATTCCGACTCTCAGTGGTGGTTTGGGTTCTCCCCGCCCCTACTCCGGCACCTCCCTAGCGCCGCTCTCCGACGCAAAGCCCGCCCACTGTATGCGCTGAGCCACCACTTCCGCCCTCACCTCCCTCCAAGCAAGATGGCTGAGGAACCGGAGTCTTCGCTGCAGCTTCCTCCCTCAATTGCTGCTGAAGGTGAAGGACCCACGGAGGTCTCCCCAGAAACAGCCACTCCGGAGCCCCCTTCTTCCGCTGCAGTCTCTCCGGGAACAGAAGAACCTGCCGGTGACACCAAGAAGAAAAGTAATTTTCAGAGCAGTTTCACTCTGGGCAGAGACGGGAGGTTGAGGTTGTCTTCGAATAGGGATGGCGGCTAATAAAGAAACAAAATTTAGAGGAGGGCCGGTTCCAGACGAGGTTTTTGACCAGTCAGGAGAGAGGAAGTATACTTTTCGGCTTTTAAGACGTTTGAGTTAAGTGCCTCGAAAGAAAGCTATCTCTGGACGCACCTTCGCGGTGTGGTACCCAGTTTTTGAATGTCACGGCATTTATTACGCTGTACTCTTATCTTCCTTTGAAATGACCAGACTGAGAGCTCTTTGAAGGTGGGAACTCTGTGGGATCTGGATAGTTCCAAGTACTTAACGCGGGATCTAATTATTTGAATAATGATTTTAGCAGATAAGGATGGTCTGTGGCAAATCTGAATTAGCATCCACACCTTCCGATTAGGTCTCTGTTTTTTATACCAAATGAGTGTGAATTCACACCTTGGACCAAAAAACTGGGGTTTTACCCAGTATGAAGACTGCTAAGGGAAAACTAAAGGCAGAGCATCGCCTTTTTTAAAAAAAAACAAAAACACCGTTTTGGAATCTTTGTAAATGAATCATTTCGTTGCTTGAACTGGACCCTTTATTGCTTGAGAATTAGTCCTCAACCCTTTATTTCTTGAGAATTAATTCGCCATTGTAAAATACAGTAATTCCTAAGTGGAGCACTCTATGTAGAGTTGCCTATGAGAAAATCAGGAATTCGTTTTCTCATGTTGTGCTCAGTGATATCATGCCCTTTCATCCATCTTCACTTTCTGCTGCTGTGGAGGATAATTGTCTCTCCCAGCACTGTCCTCCTTTTAAGTCAGACTGCCTCTACACTTGGGGGAAATCTTTTCTGTCATTTCCACATTATTCACCAATAGATAAACAAAAAACTATAATTATTTCTGTAGGTAAGTACTAGACTCGTTCTTCAGATGAATCCCATGAGTTTTAGAGATTTTTTTTATTTCTTATTGGAGTATAATTGGTTAACAATGTTGTGTTAGTTTCTGCTGTACAGCGAAGTGAATCAGTACTGTTGTTCCCTTTTTTCCCTTGCAATTTACTATAAGCAGAAACAGACTTTCAAAGAGTTTGTCTTAATATCTAGCAGTCTTAGTCAACAATTAACTACGTACTTGAGCCTGAAGATTGCTGTGTAATACTGTGGCTAAAAAATAAGGCCCACAGTCCCAGATATGGCCTGAGGTTATATGGCATGTTTTCTTGAGTCTGCACAATTTATGATTTTTAACTATCATTTAAAAATCGAATTTTCACCTTCTGGCTCCTGTGAGCATTTGAGTTAGCCTCTGTGATAGAAAACTTACTTTCTAGCTATTTAATGTCTACCCTGAAGTTGTCATCCTTTTTTGAGGACCTTTTCTCATGGAAAAAGCTTAACTATTTCATATGCTCCACCTTTGGTTTAATCTACATATTACTGAAGCTGACCAAGCTTGTTAGTTATGGTGGCACTTTAGGATCACCTGAGGGAGCTTTTAAACATAGCAGTGCCGAGGCCCTATTTCCAGAAGATTCTGATTTAGTTGATGTAGACATCTGTTTTCTTATACATGTTCCCCCAGTTGAGTCTCCTGTGTAGCTAGAGTGGAGAACTACAAACAAATCACCTTTAGAATTAAAAAAATTAATAATAAAGTACAGCTATAATCATAATAAATATTTTTCCTTCTCTAGCTTCTTGCTGTCGCTCTCTTCTTCAGTAGTACAACTCACTATTTTCTTCTTCACTTTCTTGCAATGCCCAGTTGCAGTTGACTGATTGATAGCCCCAGGGGATTGAAGGAACAGGGACAGGGAGGTATGGAAGGTGAGTTAACCAAAATCTCCTTAGCTATCTCCCAGTTCATCTCTTTTGCTTAGATAACTGAGGGTAGGATTACTAAATGGAAGAAGGGAGATAAACTTTAGTAGGAAGATAAACTGTGCATTATGTGTTCTAGATGGCTTCATTCCAGGGGTAAACTTCAGTAAATTGATCTCAGTAACCTCATTGGGACCCAATTTTTAATACCAAGGAATGGGACAGGAAGGTTGTAATAGAATAGAGTTGACTTTAGGGGGCAGCAGAACACCTCTGCTTTCGATGTTTCCTTTGATTGTGGATGTCTTTTTTTAAAATTTTTTTAAATTGAAGTATAGTTAATTTACAACGTTGTGTTAGTTTCAAGTGTATGGCAAAGCGATTCAGTTATACATATATGTATATTTTCTTAATCAGATTCTTTTCCATTTTACGTTATTACAAGATAGTGAGTATAGTTCTCTGTGCTATAAGCAGGTTCTTGTCGTTTACCTATTTTATATATAGTAGTGTGTATATATAAATACCAAACTCCTAATCTATCCCCGCATCCCCCCCATAAGTTTGTTTTCTGTTTGTGACTCTATTTCTGTTTTGTAAATGAGTTCATATGTACCATTTTTTAGATTCCGCATATAAGTAATATCATATGGTAATTGTTTTTCTCTGACTTCACTTAATATGATGATCTCTAGGTCCATCCATGTTGCTGCCAGTGGCATTATTTCATTCTTTTTATGGCTGAATGATATTCCACATCCTCTTTACCCATTGATCTGTTGATGGACACTTAGGTTTCTTCCACGCCTTGGCTATTGTAAATAGTACTGCTATGAACATTCGGGTGCATATATCTTTTCAATCATGGTTTTCTCCAGATATATGGCCAGGAGTGGGATTGAAGGGTTTTATGGTAACTCTATTTTTAGTTTTTAGTTTTTTAAGGAACCTCCATACTGTTCTCCATAGTGGCTGCAATTTACATTCCCACCAACAGTGTAGGAGGCTTCCTTTTTCTCCACACCCTCTCCAGCGTTTATTATTTGTAGACTTTTAAATGATGGCCATTCTGACTGGTGTGAGGTGATATTTCATTGTAGTTTTGATTTGCATTTCTCTAATAATTAACAATATTCAGCATCTTTCCTGTGTCTTTTGGCTGTCTATATCTTCTTTGGAGAAATGTCTGTTTAGGACTTCTGCCCATTTTTTGTTTGGGTTGTTTGTTTTTTGATATTAAGCTGTATGAGCTCTTTGTATATTTTGGAAATTAATCCCTTGTCTGTTGCATCATTTGCAAATATTTTCTCCCAGTCTTTTCATTTTGTTTATGGTTTCTTTCACTGTGCCAAAGCTTTTAACTTTCATTAGGTACCATTTGTTTACATTTACTTTTATTTCCATAACTCTAGGACACTAATCCAAAATAAAATATATATATATATTGCTGCAATTTATTTTCAAGAGTGTTCTGCCTGTGTTTTCGTCTAGGAATTTTATAGTATCCGGTCTTACATTTAGGTCTTTAATATATTTTGAGTTTATTTTTGTGTATGGTGTTAGTGCATGTTCTAATTTCATTCTTTTACATGTAGCTGTCCAGTTTTCCCAGCACCACCTACTGAAGACACTGTCTTTTCTCCATTGTATATTCTTGTCCCCTTTGTAGTAGATTGCTTGACCATAAGTGCGTTGGGTTTATTTCTGGGCTCTCTATCCTGTTCCATTGATCTATGTATCTGTTTTTGTGCCAGTACTGTACTGTTTTGATGACTGTAGCTTCACAGTATAGTCTGAAGGCAGGGAGTGTGATTCCTCCAGCTCTGTTCTTCTTTCTCAAGATTGTTTTGGCTATTCAAGGTCTTTTATGTTTCCATATAAAATTTAAAAATATTTGTTTTAATTCTGTGAAAAATGCCATTGGAAATTTTATAGAGATTGCGTTGAATCTGTAGATTGCCTTGGGTAGCATAGTCATTTTAACAACACTGATTATTCCAATCCAAGAACACAGTATATCTTTCTATCTGTGTTGTCTTCAATTTCTTTCATCAGTGTCTTACAGTTTTTGGAATACAGGTCTTTTGCCTCCTTAGGTATGTTTATTCCTAGGTAATTTATTCTTTTTCATGCAATGGTAAATGAGATTATTTCCTTGATTTCTCTTTCTGATATTTTGTTGTTAGTGTGTAGAAATGCAACAGATGGGACTTCCCTGGTGGTCCACTGGTTAAGACTCTGCACTCCCAGTGCAGGAGCACAAGTTTGATCCCTGGCCAGGGAACTAAGATCCCATATCCCTCACAGTGCAGCCTAAAAAAAAAAAAAAAAAAAAGGAAATGCAACAGATTACTGTACATTAATTTTGTGTTGAACAACTTAACCAAATTCATTGAAGAGTTCTAGTAGTTTTGTATCACATTGATTGATTTGCAGATATTGAAAACTCCTTACATCCCTGGGATAAATCCCACTTGATCATGATGTGTGATCCTTTTCATGTATTGTAGGGATCAGTTTGCTAGTATTTTGTTGAGGACTTTTGCATCTATGTTCATTGGTGATACTGGCCTACAATTTTCTTTTTTTGTGATGTCTTTTTCTGGTTTTGGTATCAGGGTGATGATGGCCTCATAGAATGAGTTAGAAAGTGTTCCTTCCTCTGAAATTTTTTGGAATAGTTTCAGAAGGATACATGTTAATTATTCTCTAAGTATTTGGTAGAATTCACCTGTGAAGCCATCTGGTCCTGGACTTCTGTTTATTGGCAGTTTTTAAATTACTGATTCAATTTTAGTATTGGTAATTGGTCTGTTCATATTTTCTATTCCTTCCTGGTTCAGTCTTGGAAGATTGTAGCTTTCTAAGAATTTATCCATTTCTTCTAGGTTGTCCATTTTATTGGCATATAGTCGCTCAGAGTAGTCTCTTATGATCCTTTGTATTTCTGTGGTGTCTGTTGTAACTTGCACTTTTTCATTTCTGATTTTATTAATTTGGGCCCTCTCCCTTTTTTTCTTGATGAGTCTGACTAAAGGTTTATCAATTTTGTTTATCTTTTCAAAGAACCAGGTTTTAGTTTCTTTGATCTTTTCTGTTGTTTTCTTCGTCTCTGTTTCATTTATTTCTGCTCTAATCTTTATGGTTTCTTTCGTCCTACTAACTTTGGGTTTTGTTTGTTCTTTCTCTAGTTGCTTTAGATGTAAGGTTAAGTTGTCTGAGATTTTTCTTCTCTCCTGAGGTAAGCTTGTATCACTATGAACTTTCCTTTTAGAACTGCTTTTGCTGTGTTCCACAGGTTTTAGATCATTGTGTGTTTGGTTTCATTTGTCTCTGGGTATTTTTAATTACCTCTTTGATTTCTTCAGTGAGCCATTGGTTGTTTAGTAGCATATTGTTTAGCTTCCACGTGTTTGTGTTTTTTGCAGTTTTTTTCTAGTAGTTGATTTCTAGCCTGGTAATGTTGTGGTCGGAGAAGATGCTTGATATGAATTCAGTTTTCTTAAATTTACCAAGGCTAGCTTTGTGTTGCAGCATGTGATCTATCCTAGAGAATGTTCCATGTGTACTTGAAAAGAATGTGTATTCTGCTGCTTTCGGTTGGAATGCTCTATAACTATCAGTTAAGACTGTCTAACCTAATGTGTTGTTTAAGGCCTGTATTTCCTTATTGATTTTCTGTCTGGATAATCTGTCCATTGATGTAAGTGGGGTGTTAAAGTCCCCCACCATTGTTGTGTTACTGTCAGTTACTCGTTTTATGTTTGTTAACATTTGCCTTATATATTGAGGTGCTCCTGTGTTGGGTGCATATATATTTACAATTGTTATATCTTCTTCGATTGATCCTTTCATTATTATATAGTGTCCTTCTTTGTCTCTTGTAACAGTCTTTATTTAAAAGTCTATTTTGTCTGATATAAATATTGCAACTGCAGCTTTCTTTAGAGTTCCATTTGTGTGGAATACCTTTTTTCCATCTCCACACTTTCTGTCTGTATGTGTGTCTAGGTCCGAAATGTGTCTCTGGTAGGCAGCAAGGTAGGTAGGTCTTGTTTTTGTATCCATTCAGCCAGTCTATCTTTGGTTGGAGCATTTAGTCTGTTTTCACTTAAGGTAATTATCGATATGTATGTTCCTATTGCCATTTTGTTAATTATTTTGGATTTATCTTTGTAGGTCTTTTTTTCCCCCTTTTATTCTCTTCTCTTATGATTTGACGACTGTCTTTAGTATTATGTTTGGATTCATTTTTCTTTTTTGTGTATCTATTATAGATTTTTGTTTTGCAGTTAACATGAGGTTTTTGTATGAGGAGCCTATATCTGTACGTGCTTGTTTTAAGTTGCTGATCTCTTAATTTCAAATGCACTTTAGATACCCTGCATTTGTACTCTTCTCCTATCATGATTACTGTTTTGATACTATATTTTACATCTAATTGTTTTGTGTATCCTTTAACTGACTATTATGGATATAGATGATTTTACGAATTTTGTCTTTTAACTTCCCTACTAACTTTGTGCGTGGCTGATTTCCTGCCTTTATTATATGTTTGCCTTTACCAGTGAGCTTTTCCATATCATAATTTTCTCATTTCTAGTTGTGGCCTTTTATTTTCCACCTACAGAAGTTCTTTTAGCATTTGTTATAAAGCTGGTTTGGTGGTGCTGAATTCTTCTAGCTTTTGCTTGTCTGTAAAGCTTTTGATTTCTCCATCAAATCTGAACAAGAGCCTTGGTGGGTAGAGTGTTCTTGGTTGTAAGTTTTTCTCTTTCATCACTTTAAGTATATCATGCCACTCCCTTCTGACATGAAGAGTTTCTGCTGAAAAATCAGCTGATAGCCTAATGGGAGTTCCCTTGTATATTGCTTTTGATATTTTCTCTTTACCTTTAATTTTTGTCATTTTGATTACAATGTGTCATGATGTATTTCTCTGTGGGTCAATCCTGTATGAGACTCTGCACTTCCTGGACTTGGGTGACTGCTTCCCTAGGTTAGGGAAATTTTCAGCTATTATCTCTTCAAGTATTTTCTCAGGCCTGATCTCTCTCTCTTCTCCTTCTGGGATATAATGTGAATATTACCACATTTGATGTTGTCCCAGAAGTCTCTTAAACTGTCCTCATTTCTTTTCATTCTATTTTCTTTATTATGTTTGATGGCAGTGATTTTCAGTATTTTGTCAGAACTAATACATTCTTCTGCCTCATTTAGTTTAATGTTGATTCCTTCTAGTGCACTTTTCTCTTCAGTTATTGTATTCTTCAATTCCATTTGGTTGTTCTTTATATTTTCTAATTCTTTTTGATGAAGTAACTTCAGGAGATAGATTCATAGTCTTTCTGTTTGCATCTTTGTATTTTGAATTATTGAAACCTCTGATTTCTCAGAAACCTTTTTGGCCCCTAGTTTTTCTATTTTCTTTTTAATAATTTTTATTGTTTTCCTTTATTTAAAAGTTTATTGTAGAAAACTTGGTGGTTACAAAAAGCACAAGTAAAATCAAGTGATTATCACCTATAATATCCCTACTGGGAAATATCATTTTGGTGCATATTCCACATTTATGTGAATATGTGCCTGTGATGGTTTTAATGAAATTGAAATCTTATGCTGCTTTATATTTAGTATTTTTTGATAATTTTTTCATACTATTAAATATGCTTTTATAGTATCTTTAATGGTAGCTAAATTATCTTAAGGTTTAATAAGCGAGTTATGATCTGGTACTGTTCTAAACACTTTTATGTATTCACTTAATCTTCATAATAATCTTATCAGGTTGCTGCTATTATCCTCATTTTACAAGTGAATAAACTGTGGTACAGAGAGATTAAAGAGCTTATCTATATATATGTGTACATACCTAGCAAGTGGCAGAGCCAGGATTTTGAACCCAGGGAGTTCAGAGTGTGTGCTTTATATCTTTACTACAGTATATACATCCTACTATAGAGTAAAATATCCTTTACTTAACCAATCTCCGCTAAACATCTTTGTTGGAAATTTAGGTTTACCTTTTTTTTTTCCAATAAAAATAAATGTTTTGATGAAGGTGAAATTCTTCTAAGTGAATCTCTTCATATCTTCCATTTGTCATCTCAGGCATACCTCCAGTGTCATAAATACATAAACTGTATGTTGATTGAAAGTTTAACTTTTCTGAAGTATTTTATATCACATTCTCTTTAGATGTTTCAGTGTACTTGTTAGTATAGTTTACCATTGAACAACATGGGTTTGAACTAAGCAGGTCTACTTACACATGGACTGTTATCAATAAATACGTACTAGAATACTACATAATCCGTTGTAGGTTGAATCCGCAATATAGAACTGTGGATCCAGAGGGCTGAGTGTAAAGTTATAGGTGGATTTTCGACTGTGTGGACATTGATGCCCCTAATTCCTGTTTTGATTGTGTCAACTGTATTTTTTTTTCCTTTACAGTTGACATCCTGCTAAAGGCTGTGGGAGACACTCCTATAATGAAAACAAAGAAATGGGCTGTAGAGCGAACCCGAACCATCCAAGGACTCATTGACTTCATCAAAAAGTTCCTTAAACTGGTGGCTTCAGAACAGTTGGTAAGAAAACAATGGTGATCATTTCCCTACAAAAATTCACAAAACATTTGACTCTCAGTATTCAAGGGGGATTTCAGGAGCATCCTTTACAGATGCTCAGGTTCCTTATATAAAATGGCATATTTGCGTATAATCTGTACACATTCTCCCTTATACTTTAAATCATTTCTAGATCATTTATGATACCTAACACAATGTAAATGCTACATAAATAGTTGCTGGTACACGGCAAATTAAAGTTTTGCTTTTTGGAACTTTCTGGAATTTTTTCCTCCAAATATTTTCCATCACATTTGGATGAATCCGAGGGAGGATGCAGAACCCATAGATATGGAGGGGGTACTGTAGTTCCTAGGCAACAATGAATAACTGTTGTATGTAGAAATATATATGGAACCACATATGTTACTTCAGTAATGTCCTTTTATTTCTTTTGTTAGTGGAATTTCCGTGCTTTATTGAAGGATTCTCTGGAGAACCCTGAAAAGAAATGAATTTTAGATTTGCTTTTAAATGTGGACTGACTTTTTTTTTTTAACCTACCGTATTGGTTGTTTTCCTCAAAAAGTCACTGAATGCCCATGCAGAAAGATCTATCATAGAATATCGGTATAGAAAGTTTTGGGGTTTTCTTTGTTTTGGTATTAATGTTGCTTCCTTCCCATTCTCAAGGTAATCAGTATACCTTTGCCATGTGCTGTGGAAGAACTAAGAGGTATACAGTTGACCCTTGAACAACATGAGTTTGAACTGTAGCAGTCCACTTATCTGTGGATTTTTTTTAGTAAATACATACTATACTACTACACAACCTGCAGTTGGTTGAATCTGCCTTGTATACACAGATTTTTGACTGTGCAGTGTGGGCGCCCCAACCCCCTCGTTTTTAAGGTTCAGGTGTACTTATTTCATATTATGATATGTGTTAAGCATTTCATGGTGAGTTGTTAGGATTAAAATTTTAAATGCCACAGGTTTTTAATTTGGTTTTTTTTTTTTTTTTTTTTTCTTGCGGTACATGGGCCTCTCACTGTTGTGGCCTCTCCTGTTGCGGAGCACAGGCTCCGGACATGCAGGTTCAGTGGCCATGGCTTACAGGCCCAGCCGCTCCGCAGCATGTGGGATCCTCCTGGACCAGGGCACAAACCCGTGTCCCCTGCATCGGCAGGCGGACTCTCAACCACTGCGCCACCAGGGAAGCCCCTTAATTTGGTATTTGGCCACAGAAATTTAAATGTCTACATGTATTTGACATTTTGTCACATGTTATGTTAATATATAGAACGCCTTTATCTTCAGACCACAATCTTGGTCATTGTTAACTCAGGTAATGTATATGTGGGTAGATAATTGAAGAATCACTAAGTATTTTTTAAATACAGTTATGTGTAAGGATTGGGTGATTATTTATGAAAGGGAGGTGTGTTGGAATTTATTATTTATGAAAGTGAGGTGTGTTGGAATTTATTTCTTTTTGTCAATGAAGAGGTGGAAACAACTCTGATCTAAGATTTTGGTTGTAAGTGGCTTTCACAAAAGTGTCATGTCATGGGTACAAAAGTAAGTGCAAGATAGGTTAATCACTAGAAGTTATTTGAGGTAAGGATAGCATAGAACCAGGGATTCCTCCAAAGGAAGTTGTAAGGGAAAAGTGATGGGGATTTTTGAGTTTTACAGGTGAACATCTCTGTTTGTGATCACTCGGAATGAGAAAAGATCTGTTTTATAAGAGTGCTATATAGAATTTAATTAAATTTCAGAGATGGGCAAGGATATTATAGTGTCATCCACTTGCATATGGTAGCTAAAACCTGAGGAGCAGAGGACCTTGCCTAGAGTCCAAGTCTAAATGGAAAAATTAGGGTAATGAGGACATACACTTAAGAGAAATGAGCAGAGGTTATCTCTACTAACTGTCTACCATGAAGAGTTGGAGAGGTAGGTAACCAGAGGAGTACCAAGTAATTAAGGCATTACTTTTAGAAATTTGTGGATAGAAGAAAAGGTGAAAGAATGCTGTGTTCTATGTTAATGTTAGAGTTTTGACATTTTGTATTGCTTGTATTCAGTAATCTGAAAGGACTTGGTTGATGTCAATATATATTAGGTTGAACCATGTAAAACTGCCATCAATCAATCATTTTAACCAAAAAAAACTTAGCAATTTCACATGGTCCAACTTTAAAGTTTTGTATCAAATCTGATTATCTCTTCCCATTTAAGCAATAGGAAACATAAACAAAAGTAGTCTTTTTGTCACTTTTCCTGATTAAACTAGAACTCACATCTTCTGGCTTCATAGAGCTGTACCCTACCTTATTTTCACAAAATGAATGTCAAAAGAAAAAGTAATGCTGGGGATTCTAGGAAGATAGCAGTGGTGTCAGAAGGCATGAATTCCCACAAAAATGTAGTCAACTAGAAAGCAAAACCAAAACCCCATCATCAGTATAGTTATAACAGAACTTAGATGACAAGTATCCTGAAACCTAAGATTCAAGTTGGTGGGAATACCCACCAATGACCACAGGATCTGCGTCGTGTTAGCAAATGTGCTGAAAAAAAATAAACAGTAGGATTGGCATCTGATAGCACTGAGAAAGGGAGAACCTGGAAGTAGCTAACAGGTATTCACTGGAAAGTACAGTGGGCCAATTTAAGAATAGTAGCTGAAATTGAGAGTGTTTGATTCTCTCCAATACCAGGCGATTACAATATATCTGCATAAGGAGGACTTAAGGGACTGGAGCAGTCTAGCCCCTGAGAACTCTCAAAACAGACTCAGGCTCCCTTCCAAGACAAGATCCCACACTGAAGAGGAACTTCTGGAAGTGAAACACATTTAAGCAGGGAAAGGAAGGAAAAAGAAGGACCAGGTCAAAATGGAGAGGAACAACCTGGAAAGCTCAGAAAGCAGACCTCCGGCACTTCCCTGGTGGCGCAGTGGTTAAGAATCCGCCTGCCAGTGCAGGGGACATGGCTTTGAGCCCTGGTCCGGAAAGATCCCACATGCCACAGAGCAACTAAGCCCATGCACCACAACTACTGAGCCTGTGCTCTAGAGCTTGTGAGCCACAACTACTGAGGCCACGCGCCACAACTACTGAAGCCCGCATGCCTAGAGCCTGTACTCCGCAACTAGAGAAAGCCCACGTGCAGCAACGAAGACCCAGTGCAGCCATAAATAAATAAAATGTTAATTGTTAAAAAAAAGAAAGAGGGGCTTCCTTGGTGGCGCAGTGGTTGAGAGTCCCCCTGCCGATGCAGGGGACGCAGGTTTGTGCCCCAGTCTGGGAAGATCCCACATGCCGCAGAGCGGCTGGGCCCATGAACCATGGCCGCTGAGCCTGCGTGTCCAGAGCCTGTGTTCCGTAACACGAGAGGCCACAACAGTGAGAGGCCCATCTACCGCAAAAAAAATAATAATAATAAAAATAAAGAAAGAAAAATAAAATAAAAATAATAATAAAAATAAAGAAAGCAATAATAAAAATAAGAAAAATAAAGAAATAAAAATAAAGAATAGTAAAAATAAAGAATAATATTGTTCAACACTATACAAAAAACAACAGTAGAGGGAGCACTGTGGAGTTAGCAAAACTACACTAACTCATTTCATTCTAAAAGTTGAGGAAAACTGATTTCATATACAAGTAAGCAACAGAGAAGTATCAAGGTTAAATCCTGCACAGTGTTATAAGGAAGCAAAATAAACAGAGTAACATCCCTAAAGACAATGAAAGCATGCCAGAGAAAAATGTGCTTACACGCAGGTCAGTAACTGATTTATTATGTCAAAACAAGTGTCAAAAGAAAGATGATACAAGACACGAAAGAACAACATAAATCAGCAATAGTAAAACTCGAAGTGACAGAGCTCAGGAAAAGAATTACAGGTTAAATTTCAGAAATGGAGACTAAACTAGATGGAATATAAGAGCAAATAAACAACAGGTAATGGCTGAAGAAAAATAGAAGGAAAAAAGAAGAATTTTCAAAATCAAAAAGATATACCTAGGAATAAAGATACCTAAGGAGGTAAAAGACCTATACTCTGAAAACTATAAGAAACCAATGAAATAAATTGAAGACAACACAAACAGAAAGATATACTGTGTTCTTGGATTGGAATAATCAGTGTTGTTAAAATGACTATGCTACCCAAGGCAATCTACAGATTCAATGCAATCTCTGTAAAATTTCCAATGGCATTTTTCACAGAACTAAAACAAATATTTTTAAATTTTATATGGAAACATAAAAGACCTTGAATGGCCAAAACAACCTTGAGAAAGAAGAACAGAGCTGGAGGAATCACAATCCCTGCCTTCAGACTATACTGTGAAGCTACAGTCATCAAAACAGTATGGTATTGCACAAAAACAGATACATAGATCAATGGAACAGGATAGAGAGCCCAGAAATAAACCCACGCACTTATGTCAAGCAGTCTACTACAAAGGGGACAAGAATATACAATGGAGAAAAGACAGTGTCTTCAGTAGGTGGTGCTGGGAAAACTGGACAGCTACATGTAAAAGAATGAAATTAGAACATTCACTAACACCATACACAAAAATAAACTTAAAATATATTAAAGACCTAAATATAAGACCAGATACTATAAAATTCCTAGAGGAAAACATAGGCAGAACACTCTTTGACATAAATTGCAGCAATATTTTTTTGGGTCAGTCTTCTAGAATAAAGGAAATAAAAGCAAAAACAAACAAATGGGACCTAATTAAACTTAAAAGCTTTTGCATAGCAAAGGAAACCATCCACAAAACAAAAATACAACCTACTGAATGGGAGAATATATTTGCAAATGGTATGACCAATAAGGGATTAATATCCAACATATATAAACAGCTCATACAACTCAACATCAAAAAAACAAACAACCCAATTGTAAGGTGGGCAGAAGAACGGAAAAGACATTTTTCCAAAGAGGAAGTGCAGATGGCCAACAGGCACATGAAAAGATCCTCAACATCAGTAATCATCAGGGAAATGCAAATCAGAACCACAGTGAGATATCACCTCACACCTGTCAGAATGGCTGTCATCAAAAAGAACACAAATAACAAATGTTGGCAAGGATGTGGAGAAAAGGGAACCCTTGTATACTGTTGGTAGGAATGTAAATTGGTGCAGCCACTGTGGAAAACAATATGGACGTTTCTCAAAAAACTAAAGATCGAACTACCTTATGACCCAGCAATTCCACTCCTGGGTATACATCTGAAGAAAACAAAAAAACTTGTTTGAAAAGATACATGCACCCCTGTGTTCATAGCAGCATTATTTACAGCTGCCAAGATATGGAAGCAACCTAAGTATCTATCAACAGATAAATGCATAGAAGATGTGTACGTACACACACACACACATACACACACACACACACACAAATGGAATATTACTCAGCCATAAAAAAAGAGAAATTTTGCCGTTTGCAGCAACATAGATGGACTTGGAGGGCATTATGCTAAGTGAAATGAGTTAGAGAAAGACAAATACTGTGTGATATAACTTTACACGGAATCTAAAAAATACAACAAACTAGTGAATATAACAGAAAAGAAGCAGACTCACAGATATAGGGAACAAACTAGTGGTTTCCAGTTTGGAGGTAGGGGGACAATATGGGGGTGGAGGAGTGGGATATACAGACTGAAGGATGCAAGATAGGCTGAAGGATGTGTTGTACAACGTGGGGAACATAGCCAATATTTAGTAATAACTGTAAATGGAAAGTGACCTTTAAAAATTGTATAAAAATTTTTTTAACTTAAAAAAAATGTTAAACAGCATCTGGTTGCTCAGGCTCGGGGATGGGACGGGAGGTAGAATGAAATGTAAAAAGAATTTGAGAAAATGACAAATACTGAGTATAAACAAAGGAGAGTAAACATAGAAATAGGAGTCCCTGAAGAAGAAAACCAAAGCAAAGGAACAAAACAAATACTTAAAATTATAATTCAAGGGAAATTTCTTCTAAAAAGATTTGAAACTACGTATTAAAAAAATGTACCAAGATCCTGAGAATACCAACCCAGTGTAATAATCACTGAGACACATTCTGGTAAGATTACTGGATGTGAAATAAAAAGAAAAATCCTTTGGACATCTAGGGGAAAAAGGACATGGCTTAGGAAATTAGGTTACCGTCAAAGTTGAGCAGCAAAGATACAAAGAAAGTGTGAGATAAGGATTTTATATACTACAAAACTGACATTTAATCAGGGCACAAAACTGTTAGCAGTGTGCAAGAACTCAAGAGAATGCTGTTCCCATGAACCCTCCCTACAAAATCTCAAGTTTATAACAACCAAAATAACTAAAGAGACATCTATATAAAGACTGGTGATTTAAAAAGAAATCATTATTCTTTAAAATTTTATCCTCCTAAGCTCTAGCATTTAGCTGAAGATTGTATTTTGAAATTTTTACCTCCATGGAACTTCCATTTAAACTACCTTAATTACTTTTTTTAAATTAAAGTCACTTTCAGTTGCTAACTCCTGTTACAGAATTCCATCAGGTTCTTATAGTTCTCTACTGTATCTGCTGTACTGTCCCCTCAACACTCACATCTTATTTTTGTTTCTTTTGCCTGCAGAGTCCTAATTATTACTCTCTGCACCTAGTTAAGTCCTAATTTGTTCCTCATTTTTTTTTTCCAGAAAGCCTCTCCTGACCAAAAGGCTAGGCTAAACTAAAGCCCCATCTTTGTGCTACAGACCTTGTCAGATGCATTTTCCCTATCTATATTCTTATCTATTCAGGTATGTTTGCTTATTGAGGGGAGAGATCATATTAATCTTCATAATTCCACACCTTGTGCGTTTCCTAGCACATAATAGACACTCAGAGATTGTTTGCTGAAATAAACTAAATTGTTGTCCAGAGCCCTTTTCCTAATTTAAAATGTTCCAAAGAGTAAAATCTATGTTCACTCATAGTTAAACTGTCAGGAGCTAAACACAAATTATTATATCCTTATCACAGGAAATTCACATTAAAATGCACACTGATTTCAGTTGTTTCTGAAATTATGTTAGAACCTTACTCAGCCTTAATAATGAGTTGATATTTAAGCATGAACTTTTTTTTTTTTTGCGGTACGCGGGCCTCTCACTGTTGTGGCCTCTCCTGTTGCGGAGCACAGACTCCGGACACACATGCCCAGGGCCATGGCTCACGGGCCCAGCCGCTCTGTGGCATGTGGAATCCTCCCGGACCGGGGCACAAACCCGTGTCCCCTGCATTGGCAGGCGGACTGTCAACCACTGCGCCACCAGGGAAGCGCGACCAGCATGAACTGTTTTTAAATAATTTAATAAGTCTAACTAATGTCTATTGAGTACGTATATCAAGCACTTACACTTGATGTGTACTGTCTCGTTTTATTTTTCCCAGCAGCTTCAAGAAGTATAGGTCCTGTTATTTTCTATATTTACAAACAAGGACACAGTTTGAGAAAAGTTATTTGTATTTATAGCCGAAATTCAAACCTAGATCTCAGTAGAGCCCCTACTCTTAATTACTGCACTGTATTGCCTGAAGGAGAAATATAAGTGATATTTATTCTTGTTCTAGCTGATGTCCCAAATAGTATCTATCACCTAACTATTCTGATAGATATTTTTAAGGTCTATGTGAAGCCCAGGAAATTTGTCTTAAAATTTCATTGTAGACAAGGAAAATTGAATATGTTAACCTGCAAGTAATGTTTTGTTTTCTAAAAAGAAAACTATCAGAAGTCACTTGGACACTGATCTTTTGTTTCAGTATCTTCAGGAATTTTTTAGGTACTAAAAATGTTTCAGTAGAAACAGACTAAACTGAAACATTGAACAATGAATTCTTTAATAAACAAGGTTGTAAGGACATTAGGTTTCAATTATGCTACATTTTTGCTACTTCATTTGGCTGCAAGTGACTTTACAGAGGTCTCACCCAGCCTGAGTTTTCAGAGGTGGTAATGGTCAAAAACCTCCAACCGTGCATGTCATTTACTCAAGAAAAATGCACCAACTATCTCAATTATTAGATGTTTTTATTTGAGGCTGTGTGTGTAAAATTTTGTTAGGAGAAATTCTGTCTTTAATTATAAATAAATGAGAAACTTGATATTTTTACTAATGTAATTTCTTGGATAAACCTTCAAAAGCTGTTTCTAAAAACAAAAGTTTCTTAGTTATAAAAAGCTGGGAACAAAAATTCTGTTATTCCTCCAGAGGAAAGACATGCTCTTCATAAAGATCTCACTAATTGACTAATTTATGAGAATTAGAAAGAAGGGGTTTAGGGAAGCTTTCTTCAGTTCTGAAGACAAATAATTTGAAATAGCTGGCTGATTGGCACCCAGAAAAATGCAGATTAATCTGGATACCATTAAAACTGAATCACCATAATTTTCTTCTTTCTTGCAGTTTATTTATGTGAATCAGTCCTTTGCCCCCTCCCCAGACCAGGAAGTTGGAACCCTCTATGAGGTAAAACATTACTGCTTTATTTTCTTCATGGAATATGCTCATCTGTGTATAGTATGATCATTAACTCACATCATTTAAAGAGATGATAAGCCATTCTTAATTGTCTATCAAGAAAAGAGATTACTTTCTTGTTCTCTGTTATATCTCTAACACCTTGAACTTAGTTGGATCTCAATAGATTATACAGTGATTGAAGAATTAAATGATGAATAACACAAACAGAAGATGACTATGAAATATGACCAGAAAGTAAGATCTCCTTTTTTACCTACATGTAGTATCTTCTACATTGTTTTTATAATCAGTAATCCAGATCTCTCTCCAAGAAATTGAAAAGGAGACTATGTAGGAATGACTTTATTCAGCATCCTTACAGCACCATTACTAGAAAATAGTACATACATTATAGTCGGATGTAGAGAAGGGACAAGGTTAAAATGTCTGCTTATCTATGCTGAAGGTGCTTAAAGGACAAGTTTTATTAAACATTTATGATTACTAATATGTGTCCAATAGTAGCTTGCATCTGTTGAAAGAACTAGCCTTATAGATACATGTACATGTATGAGGATGTTTATGATCAGTATAACATTTTTTTTCTTAGTTTCATCTAAGAATAACAAAAATTGAGTTTAATTTATTGCCGTTTTTCTTTTTGTAGTGTTTTGGCAGTGATGGTAAACTGGTCCTGCATTACTGCAAATCTCAGGCATGGGGATGAGCTACAGAGGAAAAGATATTGATAACTTAAAATGAATCTTCAGAAAGCAAACAGCTCTGAAAAGTTTTGATCTTGTGGCAAGAGACTTGTGGATGTGATCTCTTCAGCATGCATCTACTGTGACCCATGTCTATACATTTAAAATATCCACAGAGTAGATGGACTCACAAAAATGTGATTTGTATTAAAACACAAATCAGCATAAAAGATTGACATTAGGGTTTACCCATTACTACAACTATTGCTCCAGAGCTGCCTCCAAAGTGTTGAAAAGGAGACTAAGATTATATAAAGCTGCTTTTGTACCACTTCTCAAAATGACTGAAACTGTTTACTTGAAAAATTAGCACTCTGCTGATTCCCCCCCCCCCCCCCATAAAAGTCAGTTTACTAAAGGATTCTTTTGGGGCTTATTCAGGGGAGTGCAATTTGTTTGAGGTATGTGTTTTGCCTTTTCTCATTTACATTTCTATCTACAGTGTTACCTTGTGAAACAAAGTTGCATTGACCTTCTGGCTTTATTACCTTGCATAGTCCAGTAGAGGGCAACCCAGCTGACAGAAAGAGTTAGGCAGTTTGGTTTTACCTCTTTGCCAGAAGACAATAGCTATTCCTGCTAATCTCTAGCAAACATCTAGCCAAGAGAGCACACATGTTGACACACTGGAAGATTGCTTTAGAGAAAATTCGGGGTTTCGGTTTAACTTTTATTGGGAAACAAGGAATTTTACAAATTTTGGACAAATGAGTCATCTGACTCTTTTCAATCTTATCTTTTAATGATTCTTGAGTCCCAGTGGTTATAACTGTGGTATGAAACTCTCTCTTATTTTTAGTGTCAAAAGCACTCAATGAGTAAACAAGGCAGCATCTTTCAGTTTTTTATAATGTATTTTCCAGCTTGAAAATTCTCAAAGAATAATTGGAAAATAGCTAGATTTTATGTGTATTTCATGCCATGACTAAAAGTACCATTTTTTACTGATGCTATTAAACTGATAATTGCTTTAAATAAAATTCAGCCTTTTTTCTTCATTCTGTATTGTATTTGTAATGCAGCATTTTTTTTTAAAATTCCAATAAATTGAATGGAATGTTCAAACAGGATCTAAGGTGTATACAAGAATTCTAAGTGTTTATTTTCAAAGGTGATGAGAATGGTATGATTTTGTCAAAGGACTTTGAACTACGTTTATGTCCTTTAAGTCCCAGAATGTACTTTATGGTTAATGATCTGCCATACATTATCATTAAGGGATGCTAAGGAACAATTCAGTTTAAGGTGATGAAATCACTGTTCGGTTCTCATTTTCTGCCCGAGAACAAATTCCTAAGTCCCCTTATAATGATGTGCCTGTTTAACAAATTAATGCAGCTAGTATTAACACTGAAATAATACAGGTTGAATTGTGTAAAGGCTAAGTAAGAAATTAGTATGTATGTTGAAAGCTGGAAAGAATGTTATTTGCAGGTCAAATAAGTTGAATATGGAAAGGATCTGTTCTCTAGTTTTGTGCTCTTTTCAGTTTACTGAAGGATATGAATATATTTATATGCATATATATTTAACAGATGGGAAAAATGTGTTTAACCTATGTGTATCTTATGTTTGCTGCTAAGGTTTCAAATGATAGACTATTACCTTAATAGTCAAAACTACTTGAGTTTGAATTTGTGTCATCAACTTAATTATTCTTTTCTGATCTAAATAATTTACTAACTTACTCAATCTGAGGTTAGCTAAATATGTATACTTTGTTTTTTTCACTCACAACCTTTAAGAATATGTAGGGCTTTACACTTTTTAAAACCGTAGTTACATTATTCTGTGCTGACTATACAACATTTACTCATAAGCCTGGATCCCATAAGTTATTTGGTTATTAGAACTTAGAACACAATTCACAAAATATTTTTGCAGATGTCTGGTTTAAATGAGCTTGGGGGGGGACTAAACCCTCAGGTTATATTTTAAGTTTTCCATATTTATGAATGAGAAAATCAACATCAGTAATGCCACGCCTTATCTTACCGTGCAAAGATGACCCATTCTACATACAGTGTATATAATGTTAGAATAGTGTGCTTTGCGTCTTTGAAGCTGCCTGTGCCGAGGCCTTCACAGTGAGTTCCCCATATTTAGGGTGTAAGGTAAGCGAAGAATGTTTATCTGGAATCAAAATAAGATTGAATACTTCCTGGAATCTATGATTTCTGTAGAAGTTTTAACCCTGAAGGGACCTTTAATATCATCTACTCTGATAAGATTAGAAAACTCAAAGAGAAGTGCAGACCATGCTTTTAAATTATATAGCATTAGTCAACCAGTTTAGTTGTGTGTAACCCAAAGTGGGAAAGTACAGTGTTCAGAGGTATGATAATGAAAATCACCTTTTGTGCAGCTTCTGCTTCATTTTCCAAGGATTGTAATATACTTAGTAAGCTTCTGGACTAAGGGAATTCAGCTACAGACCACATAATGGAAGGAAAGTATTCAGAAAACAGTCCAGCAGGTTTACTTTTACAAATACTATTTTCCTTCAAAATTGTCCAACCCACACTGGATTATTCGCTGTTTCCTGAACGTGCATTGTTTGTTTGTTTTTCTGTTTCCTACACCTCCCCACTGCAAATCCTACCTCTCTGCCTAATTCATTTTTTAACTTTCTTAAAGCTTATCTGAATCTCTCAAGGAGGAGATACTCTCTCCCTCATAAGAACACAGCAAACCACCACTATTACAGCAGTTACTGCGCTTACTCCCTTACAAGCATGTCCAACACCCTTTCATCATTGTCATATCCCTGAAAATAGGATGTTTGGGGGTTTTTTATTTGGTACCCACACACATAATAGTACATTTCCTTATGCACGTATAATCAGGAATTCATTATATATTGAGTGGGATGTGGTTTGCAGAATGATTTAAAGCAGCAATAAAGGAAATCTGCATGTTTTTAATTTTTGTATGGCAGAAGATGAAAATGTTTGCAACATATGACAGGGTTTTGATGTCCAATAATTGAAGAGCTCATTTCAGTTGATAAGAAAAAAGAACGTCTGAAAAATGGGCACAATACATTAAAATGTAATTCCAAAAAATAAAAATATAGGTGGCTAATAAAGCATGAAAAGTGCTAATCATTAGTTATAAAAAGTACAGGTAGGGCTTCCCTGGTGGCTCAGTGGTTGACAGTCCGCCTGCCGATGCAGGGGGCACGGGTTCGTGACCCGGTCCGGGAAGATCCCACATGCCGCGGAGTGGCTAGGCCGGTGAGCCATGGCCGCTGAGCCTGCGCGTCCGGAGCCTGTGCTCCGCAACGGGAGAGGCCATAACAGTGAGAGGCCCGCATACCGCAAAAAAAAAAAAAAGTACAGGTAAAAACTACGAAATGCTGAGTATCACCTTTCATAGTATCAATAGTTAAAACAATTATCAGTATTGGCAACATTGTGGGGAAATAAGTCCTGTCATATTCTTGGTGAATGGAATGTGAATTGGTACTACAATTTTAGGGGACATTTTGGCAATCTCTTTCAAAAGCCTTGAAACTATAAATTTCCATTTGTTTATTCACATAGAGTGCCTACTATGTCCTCAGCATTGGAATAAGATAT
Organism: Aethalodelphis obliquidens; assembly: GCF_003676395.1. Taxonomy (NCBI): domain Eukaryota; kingdom Metazoa; phylum Chordata; class Mammalia; order Artiodactyla; family Delphinidae; genus Aethalodelphis; species Aethalodelphis obliquidens. Next base: position 22,731,425 of record NW_020837948.1, read on the forward strand.
AAGATTCCTGTTCTGGAACTTTCATTCTGATTGGAAGGTAGATTGTCAGGTACGAATTTAAATAATTCTTGAAACTTTAAGTTGATTTTTTGAAATAATAGAAAGTAAAAAGATAAAATTTGATACCAAATATTAGATTTACCTGTCTTTTTTTTTTTTTGGCCGCGCTGCACGGCTTGTAGAATCTTAGTTCCCTGACCAGTGATTGAACCCAAGCTCTCGGCAGTGAGAGCGCGGAGTCCTAGCCACTGAACCTCCAGGGAATTTCCTGTATTTTCTTATATGATATGGATGAAGGAAGGATAAAACATGTATGTATATTGAGTGTGATTAGAATCTTGAGTTAGAGGAATCCTTATAAATCATAGTTCCTTCTATGTTCTCATATGGAGCAGATATACCTGAAACTTATTGGTTACTTAGTGATAGCCATAAGGAAAGCCCTATCCATTTTGAGGTGGATTTATTCTTTATAGAACTCTCTTCCCTCTGCCTTCCTCCTAAAACTATTTCTTCCCAGTTCTATTATATATCTAGATCTATGAGGCATATCTTTTCCCCCTTTCCCACCTCAGTTCTCCCAAGTCTTCTACTATCTTAATCATGGCAAATCCATTCCTTCCAGTTGCTCAACTAATTATTAATCCCTCTCTAACCCACTTCCAGTCTATCAGCAAATCCTGACATCTTTACCAAAACATGTTCAGAATCCAACCATTTTTCATCTATTCTCCCACTCTAGCCAAGCCACCATTATCTTTCACTTGAACTGTAATAGCCAGCTAATTGGCTTCCCTTTATCTGCTCCCTGGCCAAAATCCCCAAGTGGCTTCCCATATCAGAGTAAAAGTTGAAGACTTTCATTGTCCTATGTGATCTGAAGTCCCCATTTCTACAGCTTACCACCCACCTCCGTGTTCATCTGTGTTATTATCCAAACACTAGACTTGATCCCATCCCAGGGCTTTTGTGCTTATCATTTCCTCCATCTGGAAACTTCCCCCAGACAATTACATTTCTCACTAACATCCTTCAGTCCCTGTTCAACTATCACATGACACCTCCTCACCACCTTCTACCTTCTTTCTCCTGCTTTATTTTTCTCCATCGTGTATTGTATACGGTACTATGTGTCCATTTCTCCATATATACTGTATTTGTTGGGGTAGCTACCCCCAGCCCCATTAGAACATATGCCCTCTGAGGGCAGAGACTTAAGTTTTGTAAGCAGTGCCAGGCATATAGTACATGCTTGTGAAAATGTGTCAGATGGATGGATAGACCAATATTACTGAACCTCTAATAATTCTAACTCCTTTCTCTGGATATCTATCACATGTCAACGTCTGTCTTAAAATGTGATGATCATTGACATGGGCAATGCAGAGTGCGGTAGAACTACCACCTCTGAATCTAGGTATTCTGCTTATGTCAATAGAGCCTGTAATGTCAGTCACTTTGGGGGGAGGGAGGGACAGTAGTTAAGTTACAATGTGCAATTCTGTGGGGAAGAATATGGGTTTTCTTTACGGAGAAACCAGAAAGAAAGAAAAACAAAAAAAAACCTTGAGAGAAACAAGTCTAGTCTGCTGGATTTGAACGCACAGCCCCAAGGATCCTTAAAACTAGCAGTTGAATTACTCTAGCCAATTAGCAGTATGTTTTTGCTGAAGTCACCATTCATGCATATGCAAGGCACTGTGTACTAGGTGTAGAGAAAGGAATACAAAAATGAAATGTAAAAGGAGCCTGTCCCAAACATCTCACTGTCAAGATAATCCACATAAGTAACTACAATACCTGCTGCAAAGTGGTAAGTGCCGTAAGAAAGATACTGATTATTGCCTTCGTTGTTCAAGAGGAGATATAACTTATTTGAGAGGAAAGCATTTGAGCTAAGACCTTAAGGTAGGATCTGGACATATTGAAATGTCTTTCTAGTGTCTAGGCAGAAGGAAAAGCTTAAAGCAGAAGAATGGATTTGGTAACCACAACGAATAGTGACTAATATAATCTGGCTGGAAGACATTTGGTAAAGTTGAAAAGTAAAGATAAAAGATGAAAAAGGAAATGTAGAGCCAAAACATGGAGAATTTTAAATGCCAGGTTGACAAACCTAGTATGTAGGAAATAAGAGTTATTGAAAGTTTCTGACCAGGAAACATAACCAGTCTGAACTTAAGTATAAATTAGTGGATGTGAGTAAAGGATCTGTACTGGGAAGGGCCAGCATAGTAATCCACCCAAAATTAGAATAGAGGCTTGAGTGGAGTGGCAATAAGAATAGAAAGGTGGAAAAACATAAAAGATATTCTGGAGGTTTAAAAAGTTAGCTATTGGTTGAAAGAGCTTGAGAACGAAGCAGGAAAGAGTAGGCAGTGGTGGATAAGGTTCTTGAGCTCGGATAGCCTCATTGTGGAAATTGAACCTCCAGGAAATGAAAAGCATGTTTGAAAGGGGTTTTAAATATGGTATATTTCATTTGAGGTGCTAAAAGATATTAGAGATTACTCTCAGCATGTGAGATTAGAGAGATGTGGGAGACATCGACATAGAAGGGGTCAATGAAATTGTGTTGGGGGCGTTAGAGAGGCAATGAATATGAATGTGTGAATATGGCTATATTAGGAAAGATCCTTGAGGTCTCTGAATGTCAGAAGGAGCCAGAGAAAGTAGAAAATGAATGGTCTGAAAAATTTAGAGAAGTGTAATCCACTATGAAATGCAGAAAAGTTTGTGTTCGATTTTTGTTGTTCATTCCCAATATTTGTGGATTAAAATAGCTGAAATGAAGTAATTAAGAGACTCAATAGAAAACACTGACGAGAATAAAGAAATTATGAGTAAATGATGAAAAGGGTACGAGTTACTCTGTCCCATAATTCTTTAATTAACCACCTCTACATCACAAAAGGTAGGCCTCTGGAGTGCTTTGTACCTGTAGTAGCCCTTTTGGAACAATGATGATTGAGGTGTTACGTTTACCTCCTAACAACATTGTTAGAATAGCTTTAGTGTAATCAGTTTAATCAGGGACGTTTAAGACTGCAGGTGGCACTAGTAAACTTAAATATATACAGTATATACACATATACATACATATGTATATACATAAAAATACCTTGGAGCAAAGTCTGGGAGAAACAGACCAGTCTTCCAGAAGTCTAGACCTTTAATAACCCTGAATCCAACTATAGTGAGAAAGAAGGAATCTCTACTGGCATTTCTTCTGTCCTTCACTTTTTCCTTATTTTCATTCATACTTAACTTGTGTTAATCTCAAAGCTGCTACGTGCTATGCACAACATAGAAATGCATTTTCTTGTGTGTATTACCGGTAGGCTACTTCAGGCACAAGCCTAGAATTGAAGGATTTAAATAATCTGATTAGAACCCTTTAAATTACTGTATTAGGAATCAAAAAAAAAATCAGCATTTCTTTGACCCATTACTTGACACATCAGGTCTTTGCCCTGGATATATTATCAATATTTTAAAGGAAATGTTTGATTTTAAAAATCAAAGAGGGATACCCGGCCTTCTATTGTTTCACCAGTGTTGCTCTAGACCCCAGCCTCCCTTGTCAAGCTGTAGTTTAAGCACAGCACATTTAAATTTTTTTAAAAGAAGACTTTGACTTATTTTCACCTAGCCTGGGAGCATATTATCGATGGTTTCAATCGACAGAACAGAAGCGCTCCACCTTGGGAGTGGACTCCATACTCAGCCTTTGTAAACTGTTCAAAATCAATCCCTCGGCTCCATTTGGAAGGAAGCGTCCGTGTCCTTCCTCAGCGTACTGCGCCCCTTCTCCAGACCCCTTCTGTCGACGTCCTAGCGTCGCAAACCGAGGCAGCACAGAGGAGCCTCAGGGAGCGGGGGAGGGGGGAAGAGGGGTTGGGATGGGCGGCCGAAAGACGGTACGTTACGGTGGGGGAGAGATTGCGCGCAGCCCACCGCGAGCACCGGGACCCGGGAGAGAAGGGTTCCGCTAGGACCGGGGTGCCGAAGGAGCCGGGGCCGTGTGCGTGGGCCTTTCCCGCACGCTCTCGCCGCCTCCGCCACCCTTCTCAGGTCGCTCCCCGCTTCTCCCCACCCTCCGAGGGACGTTGGTACATTCCCAGTGACTCCGAGAGCTTAAAAAGGGCCCGGGGAGGCTGAACCTAGCAGGTTTGGTCCAGATTTGTGTGCGCGGCCCGTACTCTGATCCGCCACGGTGGGTATCTTGGCGGGGGTTTCTTTACGCTGTGGCACTCGTGCATTTGGGGGCTTCGTGGCTGTGTGTAACTGTCTGGCTAGCAGCTAGGAACTCTCACCCCCGGCTCCTCGGCTCACTCAGCTCCTCCGTCGCAGCCCAGCAGCGAGACGCGCGCCGCCAGTCCGCAAGGGATGGAGCGGACCGAGGTGCTAAAGCCACGCACCCTGGCCGATCTGATCCGCATCCTGCACCAGCTCTTCGCCGGCGAGGAGGTCAATGTGGAGGAGGTGCAGGCCGTCTTGGAAGCCTACGAGAGCAGCCCCGCCGAGTGGGCAGTGTACGCCAAGTTCGACCAGTACAGGTGAGCGTGCTTTCGCCCTGATCGCCGAGACTCTCCGGCGCCGACCCTTGAGTCCGAGCGGGCGCCGGCGCGGGCTTGTGGGGAGCGGGTCTTGACTCCCGGAGAGCGCGGGCCGCCCGGCGCCTGCAGCGCCCACCCTCCCAGTGCTCCCGGCCGTCTCCCGCACCCCAGCGCCGCGCCTCCTCGCCCGCGAACACCGGGGCGGGCGTTCGGTGCTTTGGGCCGAAGGCGTGTCCCACTGGCAGGAGACTGCGTCAGGCTCCCAGAGGGGAGGCCACCGAGCGGTGCAAGTTTTCTGTTCTTTTCTTGTTGATCAATCCCTCGGCTTCCGAACGGCCACTCCTTCTGCCACCCGC
>NW_020837948.1:22736439-22807690 GCF_003676395.1 Aethalodelphis obliquidens
CCCCCCCCCCCCCCCGCCCTGCAAGCGGAGCCGTCGCTAGCCTAGAACACGGAGGAGATGCGGGGAGACCCCGGTGGCTGGATGCCCTCAGACTCTGGCTGTCTGGACTAACCGGGGTGTTCTCAGGAGAGCACTCCAACAGCGGTCCGGAGAAAAGGGTGACGGTGGAGGACGCAGTTAAACGACACCAATTCTCCATCACTTCTCCCTCGGTCGCTTGCAAGCAGGCGTCTGCCAACAAGCATTTTTGTTAATACAAAATAACGACTTGGGGTTGTCAGCTGCTGTTTTTCAATGTATGATGCCCCCTCTCCCAAACCAGTTGGACTCCCCGGGCTGGGGGTTTATTTAAACCCACTGTCAGGTTCTCGAAATAAACGAGTGCTTTTCTTTCAGCCCCCAAGCAATATGCTTTTCCTTATCCTTAGATCTGAGGGTCTGGAATGTAAATTGGAGACCCCTGCTCCTCAGAGGTGCTTGAGTGAGATGCCTTGGCTTGGAGATTAAATAAAAAATGAAACAGCCTACCAATCCTCTGGAGAGAGAAGTAAAATTTAATCACCCTGAAGAATGAGGGTTTCTTTTCCGAAGGGTAACCAGCGCTTCAGTCTTAATGGTTGGTTGTGATGAGGTCAGGGAAAGGAGCATAGTTGAAAGAGAAGAATAAGAAAAGATGAAGCTTTCCTTTGAAGCCTGAAGCCGTTTCAGTTAGTCACTTTACGTCAGCATATACAGTGTGTTTGGTAAAGTTTTGTCGCCAAGGGCTGTTTCAGTTGTACTTTAGGAACTGAAATAGAAAAGTGAAGTCTACTTAGGATCCTATTTTCCACTTGCAAGTGGTTCTAGGAAATTCCTTTGGTTCCTATCCTTCTGTGGCTGCCCATAAAGCTACCAGAGTAATTTTGCCATTAGCTCCAAGTAATTGAGGGCTTGTTATGGGCTCTAGTACTCTTACAATCACTTGACACATGTATTAACTGCTAACCTCACAACAGCTCTGAGATAGGTACCATTCTTATCCCTGTTTTACAGGTGAGAAATAGTAGGCAATGAAAAGGTTGGATTACCTGCACAAGGTCATACTAATGTTCCTTAGCGGCTCCAGGATTCAAATTAGCATTATTCTAGAGCCCACACTCTAAACCACTGCTAAACCCCCTGTAGACACAAGGTGGCCATAATAGTTTTCTCCTGCCTAGATTTATTACTGACCAAGTGAAATTAATTAAGCAGGGTATGCTGTATGGACTTTTAATCTATAGAACAAGGGCATTTCCAGGGGCCTTGAATTTATCTTGATTGACAAGCTCTAAACCACTTGAAACCTTGGGATTGACCTGTTCCACGGGTTTCTGAAGCACAGCTCAGTAAAATAATGGGTGCATTCCTAGGCGGGCAGTTGGAGTAGGGAGGGAGGGAGATGGGAGAGCAGAAATCAATGTGGTAGTATTTTGCGCATGTAATAAGTGTCCTAGTACTGTGAAGGAATCTGATCTCTGACCTTGGGAAGGCCAGTGCAGAAGAATCAAGACAAAATATGTTCCACTGGGGGCCAAGCAGTAAATTGTCTGGAAGAAGCCCCAGAGAAGCAAGACCCTAGGGCTGGAGGAGGGAAAAGTAGGATCCCTGGTACAGGAACCATTTACTGTGAATTAAAGGCTGTGTGCACAGCTGCCTGCTAGGTCCTTGAAAGGGCTCCAAAGTAAGGATAACTGATATCTAAAAAGCACTTACTAATCAACTCTCTCAGTGACCCTACTCTGCCAGCACCTGGCCTCCAGCATAGGGGAGCAAGGGGCATGTGGGACATAAGTGAACAGATGACCATGTGAGCAAACAAAAGGGATAAAGATTCCTTTCCTTAAAAATTAGTCTATCGTAGAGATCAAACGTCTAGATACCAAGGGGGAAAGGGCCGGGAGGCGGGGGGGATGAACTGGGAGATTGGGATTGACATATATACACTACCATGTATAAAATAGATAACTAATGAGAACCTACTGTATAACACAGGGAACTCTACTCAATGCTCTGTGGTGACCTAAATGGGAAGGAAATCCAAAAAGAGGGGATATATGTATACGTATAGCTGATCCACTTTGCTGTACAGTAGAAACTAACACAGCATTGTAAAGCAACTATGCTCCAATAAAAAGTTTAAAAAAAATTAGTCTAAATGTATAATTATCGAACTTTGTTAATTAGATGGTGTCAAGAGTACCTGTGGGACCAATAGAAACTTTAAAGTTGATTTTTTGGAGGGGGTGGGGGATGGTGTGGATGTGGTTGTTTTGGTTTGGGATTTCTGGGGGCTAATTACTAATTTCTCCTCATTGTAAAAGGTTTAGAGTGTTATTTTACTTCCCAAGTGTAGTCGCTCTTGTTCTGGTACTTAGGTCAACGCCCGCTCTATTTGTGGAGGACGTTTCATCATGATGCTTTTGAACGTGGATGTCGCTTGTGTCTGGACTCTAGTAAAACTAAGGAGAATTCTAGAACAGCTATTTAATGGAACCTTGTTTCTCAAATTCTGGTTTAGCTACAGGGAGGGGGAAAAAAGACAATAGCCTTGCCTAGAGCAGTAGTGCCCTTTGAAAATGCTTTCTGTGAGAAATTTTTATTCTTTTTATCAGTTTGAGGCTGTCACATGGAGACTCAAGGAATTTAATTTTTTTCTCTTACCTTTTTCGTGCCATTAATTAGAACTGAGCAGCTATAAACACAGTGATTCAAAATACAAAAATGTCTAAATGAACTGTGAATAAATACTTGCTTTCATTTGTGCTCGATTTCTAATTAGACAACCACATTTAAAGTTGCTTCTAGGTAAAAATATTAGCATTTGTAAATGAATGATACTATATGACACACTTATTTTTCCGTTTGTCTCATCGACCAAATTCAAACTTCTGAAAACATTCTTTTCAGATATACCCGAAATCTTGTGGATCAAGGAAATGGAAAATTTAATCTCATGATTCTATGTTGGGGCGAAGGACACGGCAGGTAATACAACTATTCATTCAGATATTTATTCAGTGTTTATTCCAGCATGTGAAAAGTACAGTGCCAGGCTGGCCACGTGCCTTGTGAGCACTAACAAATCGCATGTTGTAATTATTTGTTCACAATGTCCCCTAATCCCAGCAAAAATTCTCATGGGAATTAGCGTGAGGGGTTTAGCATATACCATGTATTATGACAGACCTTCCCCCAAAATGAGTAGTAAATCAAAGGAGGTGGAGGTAAGTAACCAGCTTAATTATTCTCTCTGTGTTCTGTGGAGCTAAACTTTCTATGAAGTTGTGCTAAAACTTGACCTTTGTGGTGCTTTGAAGTGTGTAAACAATTGTCGGACCAAAGACCAAAGCATCCAGATTTGGAGCTAGAAAAGCAAATCACAAATTCAGAAAATTTCTTCCTACTTCAAGCTAATTGTTTATTTTCTGTATACAGAAGATAAGACAACTTAGACTAATACCAATTCTTGAAACTTGGTCCCTTAATTTTTCCTTAGTTTATACATTTGCAAGTCTTACTACCAGTCAAGTATTGTTACCTCTTTAAGCAGATCCTTCTCAGTCTCTTGAGAATGGTAAAAAAAAAAAAAAAAAAAAGCCAATAATCCAGACCCATTTTTGGTGGGAAAAAGTAAACATGAATTTACAAGATTTTGGAAAGTTAGGTCTATAGAGTGCATTTACTTACTCATATAGAATGAGGTTGTTTTCATTCTCTCAATATTTCTTGAAAGCAGATTATATGTCAGGAGTAGAACAAGGCTCTGTGAATTAGAAAGCAAGTTCTCATGATACATATATGGGGTAACAGAATTCAACATATGAAATACATGCTATAGCATATACAGGTTCATATTTTTTAATCAACCCTATAGCTAATACTACGTAATAAACTTAAATACTATTTAAGATTATAGGAATAAATTCTTTCCCCAGATCCAATTTGCTTTTTTTCTCCCATCAATATTGGGAGATAATCACAGATAGGATACTCTAAGTGTATAAAATATTAACATTTCATATGCTTTATAGTATAATTTTCGGCTGCTAACACACATGTGCATACCTTTTGTCCCCCAGAGGAAGGAGAAAAAAGAAAAAGCCTGGGGAAAAAACACTGTTATGTGATCTTCTCAATGTGATACAGTTACAGATAAAGGATTTTTATCCACTCTAAAATTTCTGTAATGTAGTTTTTAAGTCAAGTTCTAGCCCAGCTTAATTGAGTTATTAAAAGCTATATTTTGGAGAAGATAAATGATTACTGGTTTTGTGTTTCTGTTATCAAAGGAGTATTACAACAAGGTTTAAAAAGATGAATTGTTCTTCTGTAAGGGTATGGGTCAAAACTGTACCCCTTATATGCATTGATATGGAAGACATAGTATATTATTACTTTGCCCTGAACAATGTTGAATTATAAATTGACGACATTTAAAACTCCAGCTGAAATGGATATTGGCCTGGGAGACGTCCTATTGACAGTTGGCAGCTGTAAACTCTGGACAGATTGTTACAAGTGTGGGTTCTGGACCATCTACTGAGTTTAGTTGTCATTTTGTGTATATATAGCAGTATCCACGATCACACTGACTCCCACTGCTTTCTGAAGATGCTGCAGGGAAATCTAAAGGAGACATTATTTGCCTGGCCTGACAAAAAATCCAATGAGATGATCAAGAAGTCTGAAAGAATCTTGAGGGAAAACCAGTGTGCCTACATCAACGGTAACATCCAATTTTTCTAACAACAAGTGGGAAAAACCTTGAGCTCCCACTTGAAATATTGCTTGCTTATATGTGTGCAATAGAACCTGGATCGTGGAGTCATGATTTCATCTGCTTAGGAAGTGATCTAAAAGCAGTGGGTTTTGTCTTTTTAAAGCTTTGCGTGTGGATTGGAATCACTTATTAAAAACATATGCATGCAGGTTAGTGTCCACCGAAGAGTCATTTACCTACCAAGTCTTAGGACAGTTAGAATCGAACATGAATTTACATAAGTAGAGTCTTTTAATAAAGGCGTGAGGCCAAGTTGGAAGTGTTAGTCAGTCTTTCATTAGAAAATGTAAAGAAATGTTCCGGAACTGATTAAGAATGCTAGCTAGTCCCTGTTTTACTAAAGTGCATACAGCTTTCTTTAAAAAGAGTATTCTCAAGAGAAGCTTTTTGAAGCACATTATTTAGCAATGATTGCTAGATCTCTTACAAAGAATTCATTCTTTCTTCTAAATGTGGTGTGGGAGAGCCAAATGCTCTTCAGTAGAGGCAGTGATTAACATCTGTGTTCCTAAAGGACTTAGTAACTTTCCAAAAAGCTCCTTAAAGCTTCCATGAGATAACTTTTTTTATAATTAATTAATTTATTTTTGGCTGCGTTGGGTCTTCGTTGCTATGTGCGAGCTTTCTCTAGTTGCGGCGAGTGGGCTTCTCATTGTGGTGGCTTCTCTTGTTGTGGAGCACGGGCTCTAGGCACATGGGCTTAGTAGTTGGTGGTGCACGGGCTTAGTTGCTCTGAGGCATGTGGGATCTTCCCCTACCAGGGATCGAATCCGTGTCCCCTGCATTGGTAGGCGGATTCTTAACCACTGTACCACCAGGAAAGTCCTGAGATAACTTTTTATATTATTCCCATTTACAGATGAAATTGCCAACACATAGGAAGATTAAATAACCTGTCCAAGGTCACTCAGGATTTGAACCCAAAGAATTTGATGCCAAAGCCCACAGTCTTAGTTGGGATGCTATCCCACTTATATAAAATAAAATATTACAGAGGTTTTTCTGGCAAAGCAGGTTCTTTCTTCTCAGATCTTAACGTTCAGTATTGGCCTTGATACTTGGCCTAAATTTGTTCAGTTAGTTTAAGAATGCAAGTCAGTTACAGAAGTCAGCTTGTATAGGAAGTTTTTCCCCCATTCACATAACAAAGGAGTTAGTTTCTCAGATGGTGGTAGACTCTTATTTGAGGGTTGCTGTATATAGCAGGCACACCAGATTTCTAAGAACAAGATTGCTGGTACTGCTCACAAGCCAAAAGCCTTTCAGAGTAATAACTTTCAGCTAGAGTCATAGAGTCATTATAAAGCTACATTAGATCTTGGAGAACACCTAAGATTTTTTTTTTTAAGGGTCTTCAATGTAAAAGTCTATAGGAGCCAAGCAGGTAAAGTGAGTGAGTGATGCAGGCCGGAACTGGGCTGTGGGAACTGGTGTGCACATGCCCTGTCTAAAGGGACAACGTGGTCACCCAGCTCCAGTGAGATCGTCCTGACTTCTTTTTCCATAGAGGTGGGAAATTCTGATTGTTACGGGAAATTTTGCCAATCAGTAAAATACTCGATAGGACAGGCGAAATATTTCTGTAGATGCATTACTCAAAAGCCACCAACTTGTAACCTTTGATTTTTTACAGATGCAGGAGGAGGGCTAGATGTGGTTAGTGATTGGGGGGAAAGGTGTTTCAAGTACAAGAGAGAACATGGGTGAAGGCACAACCCATGTTCAAAGAACGTTGTTCATTCAAACGTTGCAAAGAATGAAGACTATGCAAGAACGGTCTAGCCAGAGGGGAAGATGAATGGGCTTGGATAGGAGTAGTAGGAGAGTAAAGTAAGATCAGGGCCTTAGCCTCCAAGACTAGCTTAAAGTAAAAACTTTCTTTGGCCTGCAGAATTTTGTTCGGGAATATCTTGATTAATCCAGTAGCAATATGCGTCATAGGGTGGAAGAAAGGGAGAGTGGGGCAAGGAGATCAAGTTACTTATTGTAATAGGCAGAAGGTGAACATTGCCTCAACCAAGCTGGCATCCCTAAGTATCACCAAGAAAAGTCCGATATTACTGTGACAGAGAGTAGTACATCATTGGCATAAAGGAAAAGGAGGCAAAGACATAATAATAATGCTGGGATTACTAACATTTAGGGATCAGACGTGAGCTTTGGGGACTTCTAAAGGATGGGTGACTTGTTTTTGTGGGATCTTTGCTTGCATTGGGTGGTCTATTGGAGGTGCAATTGGAGGGAAAAAAGTTATTTGTATAAAGGGCAGTCAGTTCTTCAGAATGTTTAGCTTTTGTTCAAAAGCAAGCCAGTGTATTATAAAAGCAGTAGGCTATAGAATCAAAGAGTTTGCAGATCTGAGCATTAGGCCCCATTTTTTGTTTTTGTTTTTGTTTTTTTTGCGGTACACGGGCCTCTCACTGTTGTGGCCTCTCCCGTTGCGGAGCACAGGCTCCGGACGCGCAGGCTCATCAGCCATGGCTCACGGGCCCAGCCGCTCCGCAGCATGTGGGATCTTCCCAGACCGGGGCACGAACCCGTGTCCCCTGCATCGGCAGGCGGACTCTCAACCACTGCGCCACCAGGGAAGCCCAGGCCCCATTTTTTTAAATGACGAAGACAGAAGATCCAAGAAGTTCTGAGTTGTTCAATGGTAGTCAGTCTAGCTGGGAGTAGAACCAAAGTCGTCTGCCTCTGGGCTTTGCTCTTCTTTGTCGTGCAAGCTCATGGAGCTAGATCGTAAAGCATAAGGCCAAATTAGGTGCCTATACTAACTACACTAATACACTGAATTCCTTCCTTGATTAATCTTCCAACTCTCTCCTTACTATATAAATTTCTTATCAACATAGTTATAAAAATCAAGTATTTTGTTTATTTTGATCTTCTTGAAGGCGTCTCCCCCAGGCCTTTTGACTTCCTTCAGTGTGGATTGGTTGGCTAGGGCTCATCCTGTGGTCCCCTCACATCATCCAGGCTTTCCCTTTATTCTCTCCTGGTGCTTATTCCCTTGTTTCCTGGTCTCGTCTGCTTTGTCTTAGGTTCGTGGCCTTGTTTTGGTGGAACATATCCTCCAACGGCCCTATGAGAAAGGGTTCATGGAAAGTAAATTTCTGAGACCTCTGATATCTAAAAATCTCTATATACAACCCTTGCAACTTGATAGATAATTTAGCTGGATATGAAATCATGACGTGGCAGTCATTTTCTCTCAGAACTATGAAGGTAATCTTTTGTCTTTCAGTTTCCATTCTTCTTGTTCAAAGCCTGGTATCATTCTGATTTTTGAATCTTACTATGTATGAATCCTATTTTTTCTCTCTAGAAACTTTTGGGGACTTCTCTTTGGGTGTCTTTTCTCTGTCCCCAGTATCACAGTGATGCAGTTTGTTTCATGACACTCATTGTGGTGGAAGCTCAGTAGGTTCTTACAATCTAGAAATTCATGTCCTTCAATTCAAGAAAATATTCTCAAGTTGTTTCTTTGATTTTGTTGTTGTTGTTCTGTTTCTGAAACTACTGTTGATCAGATATTAAACCTCCTGAACTAGCCCTCTAGTTTTATGGGGTTTTGGGTTTTTTTTTTAATCTTTCCTATGTTCTATCTTTGGCCCTTTGTTCTTTGAGTCTTTGTCAGCTTTTTCTTCCAACCCCTCTATTCAGATTTTTATTTCTGCTATCATCTTTATATTTCTAAAACCTCTTTTTATTCTCTAGTCCTTTTTATATAGTATTTTCCTCATCTCTTTTTTTTTTTTTTTTCTTTTTTTTTTGGCCACGCTGTGTGGCTTGCAGGGATCTTAGTTCCCTGACCAGGGATTGAACCCATGCCATAGCAGTAAAAGCTCCAAATCCTAACCACTGGCCTGCTAGGGAATTCCCTTCCTCTTAGCTCTGTGAAGATATTAATGATAAGTTTTTGGTTTTGTTTTTTTAAGGCTTCTCTTGAGTAGTGTCTATTTCATGTTGCCTTTTTTTCAGGTTGCTCTGGCCTCTTTTATACTAGAGGCTCTGCTCACATGTGTGATGGCCTTGACTATGTGCTAATATTTAAAAACCAGAGACAAAAAAGTTAATTGGTAGCTTTCAAACATGGATGGTGTTTGTTAACTGGACTTCGCTCTAGGATCGTCTGGTAAATCTTTTCCTTGAGGAACAATCAGTGGTGATATCCTCAGGACTTTTTTCTTGAGCTGATCAGATTCTCAGAGAAGCTGCTTCCCATCTCCTGCCTGGAGAAGAAATTCCTGTCTGGCAGCATTCTGGCAGCCATGTGATGAAGAAAGTGGAGATCTTACCACTCAGTGTGTAAATTTTCACTTAAGTCACCTGTTTTTCACCAGGTATCCACCAGTCCTGAGTTTATCTGTTGTACTCTTTCTAGAGAATAGATCTCTGATTTCTACCAGGCATGATGGAGGGAAGGTGAGGTGGTGAAAAAGCTTTGTGACGAAACTTAAATAGGCTTCAACCAGTTCTTGTATTTATAGCCCATGTTCACCTTCATTTCAGGAAGTACATGTGCTGCCAGTTCCTGAGCTGTTAGTTTCAGGATATAAATCAGGTTATTTCTTGGCCATCTCCAAGGGTAGCTGAGGGTTTAGCTTTCTCTCCTCTGCAAAGCCATCCATCTACTTCTAAGCTTTCAAATTTTTAAAGATTTTTTTTAAAACTTTAATAAAGTTTTTTCTTTTCCCTTTATCTTTGTATGTTGATGTCTTTTTTATTCTTTTACTGCCGTTGTAGGGAAGTTTTTAGGAGAAAGCAGAATACGTGTCATTTACTATTTTTAACTGGAAGTTCAATTCTAACTTTTAATAATTCATATGTATCAGTTGATTTAGGATCTTGGGCAATTGACCAGATTTTTACCTACAGCTAGCATCTAAGTTCCTTCATCTACCCATCCCTCTTCAATATTGTTTAGATTCCATTGGCTTACATCGAGTAGAGAATATTAGCCATACAGAACCTGCCGTGAGCCTTCACTTGTACAGTCCGCCTTTTGATACGTGCCATGCCTTTGATCAAAGAACAGGACATAAAAACAAAGTCACCATGACATTCCATAGCAAATTTGGAATCAGGACTCCATTTGTAAGTATAATTTCTCTCTCCTGTGTTTAAATGCTTTGTGGGTTGGCAGCATTACACTGATGCATTGCTTTTTTGTTCTAGGTATTATTTAAATATCTTAAGTTTTAAGTATTTTTAAGTATTCTTGAGATAAGTCTTAACTTGGAGAAAAGGCCCATTATATTCTATTATTTTCTTTAACTTTGGAGACTGTATTTTCAATTTATAAAATAATACTTAAATTAGATGCAAAGAATTGCTTATTCAAAATTTCAAACTGTATGCTTATTCCTAAAGAAAATATTTTCTCTTCATTTATTAGGGAAATAAGAGTGAGAACTATATTGATAAAACTGCTACTACTATGACTTAATGTTCATAGTTCCAGTTTGCTGAGATAACACAAATAACTTACACAGTTAACCTTTGCAAAGTTGAGACCCTATTCTGATAATAATAAATAAAGAAACTTGCCTGTTTTGATTGCCAAGCTGCTTTGTCTTTGAGTAGTGATGGCAACCAACAATAATATGGTGTGGCGATCTTCTATCACTGAAATAAATTGGCCATTTGGGGGAATGGTCTTTAGTTAGTCATGGGAATGCCCAGAAATACACAATGCATGAAAACAAAGACTGAACATCCTTATCAGTCTTATGAAAGTACAGCCTTTGAAAGAAGCTAGGGCAGAATTTTCTCAAGTGATTGCTCTGCTTATTTCCTGCATTACGAGCCCCAAGAGATACTCTTATCACAGGAAGGAAACAACAGGGCTCCATTGCCATGCAGTGGATTTTCATATACTGCCAGAAAAGCAGGACTACTTAGAACAAGCAGAAATGTCTCGTGTAAAGATTCTTACACAGCTTTCTTTTTTTCTTTCTTACAGACAACTTCAGGATCACTGGAGAACAACTAAGGAGCCCCAGACCCTCTGAGGTTTTACTTTAAGGTCCGGTGAAAGTTTTGCCTTGGACAGGAAGCCCTCCTTCCATTTGCTGTCCAGTAATATACTTTACAAGGCCAATACTTAGATCTACTATAAGGCAGATGCTAATTATAAGGCATTAAGTAAGCAAATAGTGCCCTGAGCTACTGTAGAAGAAAAAATCCCACTAAAGATAAAAAGGCTTGTGATTTTAAAGGCCAAATCGAGTGCTCCACTTATTGTACCCTCTAAACCCATTGGAACTATACTGGGAATGTGGATGAAGGTTTTTATAGTTTTTGGAAACACTGGTCTCTGAACTATAATTAGCAATAAATAAAAACAAGACATCAAACCACCCACCTTGTTACTTGGAGGACTAAATGTAGATGTCTTCATTATACTTTGTATGTTCTTAATATTTGAAGAGAAGTTTTTGAATCTGTGCATTTTATTTTTTCAATCTTATTTTACAAATTCCTGTTCTATAAATAATAGGGTATTGTAGATAGAGAAACTTAAGGCACTTTGCCATTTGGTAATGAAATGAAGGGCAGAAGATTTAGAAAAATACAGGTACCCAAACCCACAACAAACCAAAATTCTAAACTCATGTCTAATGTGTCCAGTGGTCAAAGACTTTGTACTGCTGCCAGAATTGCCAAATAATTTTAATAAAAGTGGATTTGAACATAATTTGAAGTTGTCTTTCTCTTTCACATAAGAATTTCATATAATTCACGGCTTCTTAGGTTCATGCAGACTACCAAAAGCACTGCAAAAGATGCTTTTATGATGTAAGAATATAAGAAGGCCAAAAACTGCATTCAAAAGGAGCTTACCGGGCTTCCCTGGTGGTGCAGTGGTTGAGAGTCCGCCTGCCAATGCAGGGGACACGGGTTCGTGCCCCAGTCCGGGAAGATCCCACATGCCGCAGAGCGGCTGGGCCTGTGAGCCATGGCTGCTGAGCCTGCGCTTCCAGAGCCTGTGCTCCGCAACGGGAGAGGCCACAACAGTGAGAGGCCCGCGTACCGCAAAAAAAAAAAAAAAAGGAACTTACCTTTTGGGGCTTTTATATGTGTTCACCAACTGGCCAGAGATACCAACCCGAGGGTCTCTGGCCCTAGGGCAGCTCATAGACAATCAATTTAGCCTGAAAATTGTGTGTGAGGTCTGTATGTGTTTAAATATGAATTGGATTCCAACAGTTAAAAACCAGAGATTTCACAGAAGAAGGAATGGACTTTGAAGTATCTGGCAAGACTGAACCTGCATTGCGTTTTCACTGCTATCACTTAATGGGGCTGGGATCTGCCCCTTGGACGGGGCTGCCTCCCTGATCTGCTGCAATCCCCAGCTTGCCTGTTTCCCTTATTCATGTTACCTACAAAGCCCACACGTGCATTTGAGTTTGCTGCCCCCACTTTAGGCAATTTTCTTAGGAATATCTGTCGTAATCTTGGAATTTATTATCTCTGGGAACTTAATTAGAAAGTAGAGTCCTTTGAAGATGGTTCTGGTTAGGCCATTGATTGTGGTGTTTATACCATGTCATAGAATTATTTACATCATTATACCTGTGCTTCCTCTCACCTTTGAGAAGGATGTGAACATTTACTGAGTACTTACAATATACTAGGCATTGTTACAAGTTGCTTAGATGTACTAACAAACAATTCCAGAAAACTTCCTTGTGAATTAGGTACTGTACTGGTTTTCTACTGCTGCTGTAACACTACCACAAACTTATTTTCCTACAGCTCTATTGGTCAGAAGTCAGAAGCTTCATGGTGTCATGTGCAAGGCTCATGTCAGAGGCTTATCTTTTGGTGTGGGTTCATTAACCATATACTTGGACAAACTGGTTGATGAATGAAGGCCTGTTACCTGTGTTTCATGGGAAGGGACAGCATTACATTTAATAATGTGCTTAGTCTTTTTTTCTGACTGCAACCACTTAGAAATCTCAAATGCTAAAGAACTCTCCAGAAAGGCCCACACACAACAAATTTGCATACAATTTCAGAAAAGATTCCTGGACCCCGTGAAGGCCTTTAGGCCCCAATTAAAGAGCTCTGCCATGTGTGAGGCTTTCCCAAGGCTCGTGGCAAATGGTGGCTATTTCACTTCATTTTCTGAGCAAGGAAGGTGTTAGCAAGCTGGGCTACTAGCTAACCTTTTAAAAGTTACAGTGAGGTTTCTAGGAATCACCAGACGCTGGTGCAACCTTGTCTGAGACATATCTACACATTTCACAAGGTCAGTTCTCTCTAAAGACATTGCAGACTTTCACAACTTTACCTAGTTGATAGATGTTTTCTTGAAAAGTGTATGTGGGATACTGAAATGAGCCAGACACGGAAGGACAAATAATATATGATTCTACTTATACAAGATATGTAGAAAAGGCCAATTCGTAGAGAAAAAAAGGTAGCCTAGAGGTTACTAGAGGCTAAGGGGTAGGGGGAAATGGGAGTTACGGTTTAACAGGTCCAGAGTTTCTGTTGGGGTTGAAGAAAATGATTTGGGTATAGATAGTGATGGTGGGTACACAGCATCGTGAATGTGTCTGATATGACTGACATATCATAAATTGGGCATTTATGAATAATTAAAATAGTAAACGTGTATTTTCCCACAATAAGTTATTTCTTTAAAGAAAGTGTATGTGTGAGAAAAGTGTGTGTGTGTGTGTGTGTGTGTGTGTGTGTGTGTGCTGGAATAGATAAGACTTCCTATCATAGAGAATACAAACGATATGAAAGGCATTGTGGTGAAAAGTATCTTTTTCATCCAATCCCCAGGCTCTCAGTTTTCCTCTCTCCATGTAACCTAACCTATATTACCACTCTCTTGTGTTTCCTCATTTACTTTTCCCCATTGTTTACACAGGGTAGCATTCTAAAGTCCATATGGTGCACTTATAAGATCTTTCCATATCCGAATACAAACAGTTAACTCATTCTTTTGTACTGATGGCTGGCTGCGTGGTATTACACTGTATGAATGTATCATAGTTTAGTCCACCAGTCCTCTATTGATGGACTTTGACGTGATTTCCAACCTTCAACAGTTACAAACAATTCTGCAATGAATAACCATGTATGTGATGTCATTTCACAAATATCAGTTGACATGTCTTTATTACAAAACGACCAAGATAACTCAGCCCCCAAAAATGAGGTAATAGTGGAAGGTCATGGCAAGCTGCCCTGGCTGGAGAGGACCACTTGAGTGCAGAAGCTGTCACCTGATGTCATCACTTCAATTCAGCCACTTCCACCTGTTCATTGGTCAAATGTGTTCTCCTGAAGCCTCCAACTGTCAGAAGCTTGACACTCACAGAGATTACTTATCATAAATAGGAAAGCCCTGTGTTCGTGAGACAACTAATGATCAATTTAGGATTCTGCCCATGCTCCATAGGAAAGCTGATGCGTTTCTGACATTTGGTTTTTGTTTGCTTTTGTCACTGACCTTTTTGAATGATTGAGGATGTGATGGCTTTATGTGCTATTTGAAAACATGCCTCAGGTTGCTTAATGAGGGGCATTTTGTTTATTTCTTAAGTAATTCACAAAGAGATGTAAAGAATCTCAGAGACTGAGATCTGCTGAATGTGATTTTGAGCACTGACTTAAGCCTAAGGCAGTAGTCTGAGGGATATACTTATACAAGGAGACGGTCATCTGCTTGACATATTTAAATCTGTATATCATATGATGCAGTGGCATGTATATTTACCTAAAAGTGCAACCAGAAAAATTCCTTGCACATGAAGGGGAGAAATATAGAGCTAGAAAGTAATCTAATGCAATTGAACATTGATTAGCCTTCCATGCCAAGAGCCCTCCTGGACATGTCATAAGAAAAAAAGTGTCGTTACAGCAATAGATCACTATGATGCACCTTTCAGTGAATGAAAGTATGATTATAATGAGTCTATGCAGGATTCATCTAACTGATAAATATAATGCTAGCATGGAATCACGAAGATGAAACGTACTTGAGTGAGCATATTGTCAAACAAATCTTTTGATACGTGAGGAAAATGAGGCAGGTGAGGTTAGGGTTAACCGCTGTCCCAGAGCAGCATCGTGCCGGGCCGGGTTCACACAGCCCCGTGGGAGCTGATATTGAGGAATCTCACAAGCTGATTGGTAGATTAAAATTGGCCATAATGGGAATAGTTACATTGTGGCAATCTTGTCAATACTACAAATCAAAGTATGTAATTCTCTACCTCAAGAGAGTCTGCTAAATATTTGACGGCATATACCACTATATCTAAGGCTATTCAGCCAATTCAAAATAAAGACAAGGTTTGCCTGGACTGTTAAAATATCCTTTCACTGTTATTGGATTTTTGCATATATAGAAAAATGTTATTGTCACTTCAGAGAAATCCTTTAAAGTGAGACAGGGATATTATTTCTCCCCTCCCCATTTCAGAGATGGGGACATGTAGGCAGATGTAGATAAAATAGTTTACCCAAGGACACACTGCTAGGCAACGGGAAAACCAAAATAGATGTTGGTTCTGCCCGGGACACGTTGAACCTTTGGCAGAAGAGAAAAACAACTAAGCAGGGACAGAAAGTTAACAACGCAATGGTGATTCTGTGGCTTTCCTGTCTGAAATCTGTCAACTGGTTCCTGACTTCATAGTTAAAAAATAAATACTCAGGAGGTACTCAGGCTGAACGGGACAGTAAAGAGTTGTATTTTCCCCAGGTGGATCCAGTTAATTATTCTGTCAGCAAAGGTTGGGAGCGAGCTGTGCTTTATTCCTACTTATTTGAAAGAGCACAGGTTATAATCTTTGGGACTATGTTCATAGTTATACCCCATGGCACCAGCCCAGTATTCGAGGTTGTTTTGACTAGGACTCACTCAATTGCAAGTGACAACATGTGACCCAACTGACTTGAACAAAATGAGCTCATGTAACTGTCAAGTCCAGGGAGTCCTCAGGCAAGGGAGTCAAAAGCTTCAAACAGCTTTTCAGGACTCTTACCTTGCTCTCCGCACTCCTGACTCTGAAGTCTACCCTTGTGGTGTAAGGTGATTCCCAGTATCTCCAGGCTTACAATGTCCATTTCAATTTTGGCAGAATAAGGGTACAATCTTTCCATAGACGTTTATGGATTTAGCTATGTGGGCTCTGATTTGCCTCATATTCCCATCCCTGACCAAGTCGCTATGGACAGCAGGATATGAGCTCAGCCCTGGCCTGAGTCATCTGTTTGTCTCTGGAGTCAGGGATGGAACCGGTTCCACCAAATGAAATGGATTAGTGTGGGGGGCAAGGTCACCAAGGGAAATCAGAATTCTGTTATGAGAAGAAAGGGGAAAGGGGAGACTAGAGGCTAGGCAGATAAAATCAACAGGTGTTTACTACTTGGGAGGTCAACAGATAGTTGTAGAGTTAATGAATGAAGGAATGAATGAAAGATCATAGCAACCATCACATTTTCACCCATGATAACACTAATTTAAATGATTCAACTCTAGCTGTTTTTCTTTCACTTACTAATGAAACTTGTATCATACCCCATCACTCCGAAGACAGGAATTTACAGATAGATTTATGAGTGAAACCATAAGGAACCAAGGAAACCTCCAATAAGGAAATATCCTTCATCAGTTCTGACCCATGAATAACATTTTTCCACCAGAAGTACAGCTTTATGTTATAGGAGGCAAGTGGGTGTTTTTCATTGTCCCAGAATATAGCTAAATCCTAAAGTTGAAAACAAAAGGTGTCAAAACTGTCATATTCTAAAGTGACCAGAAAGTCACTAAGAGGTAGGATCAGGCATTTCTCTTCAGGGCTTATTAGGAGTTGGTAGACCATGCTCTCCCAGCAGCAACACTACCCCATCACTCCTACCCGGCCTGTATAAAATCAGACTGAGGAGTTGGGGTCTTGGCATTGCTGTTGTGAGTTACTCAAATCCTTCTCTTTTTTTTTTTTTTTGTGGTACGTGGGCCTCTCACTGTTGTGGCCTCTCCTGTTGAGGAGCACAGGCTCCAGACGCTCAGGCTCAGCGGCCATGGCTCACGGGCCCAGCCGCTCTGCGGCATGTGGGATCTTCCCGGACCGGGGCACGAACCCGCGTCCCGTTCATTGGCAGGCGGACTCCCAACCACTGCGCCACCAGGGAAGCCCTCAAATCCTTCTCTTAATGTTCATTCCTAAATCTATATGACTGCATAAGTCTGTTAGAACTGCATTCCAGCTCCTGCTGGGACCACACCTCATATATCTCCTGCCCGTCTCCTGCTCTAACTGCCCCCTTCCCCTCCCAAGCTGAGCCAGATTTTCCATTCAGATCTTAGGCTTCCCTGCGCTCTGGCCAAATAACACTTTCCTACCTCACTGACTTTGTTTTCCTGTCTCCTGCCTAAAATGAGGTCTGTCCCAGTACCCTCCCTTCTGAGGGTAACAGTAACTCTTCCTTCTCTCAGGCCCAGCTCAAATACCAATTCCTTCAGAAGTACCCCAGTGAGAGGGAATCTCTCCATCTTTGGGCTTCCATAGAATTTCATTTTCACTTTCTTGTAGCTGTGAAATCAAGTTCACATTTTATGGCAAGTCAAGCAAAATTTTAACAGAAAGAATTTTCTCTGCCCTTTGGCCTCCTCTTTCCCCGCTACTGTGCATTGTGTATCTGCATTATGTATCAGCCAAACCTCCCCCGTCGGCAGAAATGCCTGCTCAACTATAAAGAGCAACATTCTCCTAACATCAACAAGACAACTGAAAAGATAACATTTCTTCTTGATCTTATAAGAGGCCACGATGAGGCTTAGATCTGGATTGTGTAAACTCGATAATACAACATTTAAAGTACAGCCCTCTGTCTCAAAAAACTTATCTAACTGTGCCTTCACTTTTCTTTTTTAATAAATTTATTTATTTTATTTACTTACTTTTGGCTGTGTTGGGTCTTCGTTGCTGCATGTGGGCTTTCTCTAGTGGTGAGCGGGGGCTACTCCTCCTTGAGGTGCGCGTGCTTCTCATTGCTGTGGCTTCTTTTGTTGCGAAGCACAGGCCCTGGAGTGCATGGGCTTCAGTAGGTGTGGCACGCGGGCTCAGTAGTTGTGGCTCACGGCCTCTGGAAAGCAGGCTCAGTAGTTGTGACTCACGGGCTTAGTTGCTCCGCGGCATGTGGGATCTTCCCGGACCAGGGCTCGAACCCGTGTCCCCTGCATTGGCAGGCAGATTCTTAACCACTGTGCCACCAGGGAAGTCCCTGTGCCTTCACTTCTAAAGGGTGGAACAGTTCTCTGAGCTTCCTGAGATGCTGTTTCCAGGTTATAATCCTCATATTTGGCTCAAATAAAATTTTTCATTTCTTCCTTAGATCAACTGATTAGTTTTTCTTCAGCATAGCATTTACCACATTCTGCTCTAGGTTATAGGAATTTGTTTGTGTTTGTTCTACTACCAGATAACAGACTCTTGAGGCATTGGACAGCCCCTAAGACAGAGTCCTCTTCAATGGGCCCAGCTAATTCGTATTATATCGAGTTGTAGGAAGACAATTTTTTTTTTTCAGAATATAATTTGTGTCTTATTTTTGCTACTTTACAGAAATCGGAAAGAATATGGGCCATTGAGTTTGGTTTTTATTTTCTGACTGTGTCTGCCTTTGAGTTCTCTTGCCTCAGGGGATAAAGAAGTGACTTCAGAACAACCTGTCCTGGGCTTTTTTATTTTATTTTTTCCCCAACAGCCTAAAGTCTAAGCTGATTGAAGAGACTATGGAGAATGTTCAGGAGTTGGGTATGGTGGGGACTGTGGATGGTAGCTGAATGGAAAAGGACATGGTTCCTTTTTGAAGGGCTTGTGCCCCATTCCCTGGGAGTATTTTGAAAAGAGTGGATCTATGGTGCCCTTAGGAAGGCTAGACTCTGATCACTAGCACGGAGCAGGATCTTTCCAGGGACAATACAGCTTTAAGCAATAAGACTATCAGTGACTACAAGGATAAACTGAAGGCTAGAAGTATTTACTTTCTCAGTGGCACATAAGCTTCCTGAATTCTTGTGTAATCCTGAGTGGGGGAAGGAGCTGCCTCCAATAAAAACCTAAAAGTGAGTTTCCCACCAGTACGGTAGAATATTGGCCAAGAGTTGGAATTAATTTGATTCACAGAAAAATAAAGTAATACAGCTTCTGGTGTTGGATAAGAGCCTGGCTGCTGTGACCTGAATGCTGAGTCAAAAGGATTTTCTTTCAAGCTAGGTTCAGATTCATAGACTTGTAGTCCAGGACCCTGGGGCAAGAAACTGCTATGAACGCCTAGGTTTCTAACTCAGAAAAGACCCAAATCATGAGCAAAAGAGCACAAATAGTGTAAGAAGTGGGCCATCTCAGAAGGCGAGAGACCCGGAAATATAGGGCGGTTAGTTTTCATGGGTTGGGTGATTTCATAGGAGGATTATTCCAACTATTTCAGGGAAGGGGCCGGGATTTCCAGCAATTAGGTCACCACCTACTTTTTGGCCTTTTATGGTCGGCCATGGAGCTGTCATGGCGCTGGTGGGCATGTCCTTTAACATATGCTAATGTATTACAGTGAGCGTATAATGAGGCTCAAGGTCTGCTGGGAGTTGAATCTTCCACCACCTTGGGTCTTGTAGGTTCTAACTAGTTTCCATCATATCCACAACAGCTCTGTAATTCACAAAGGGTTTTGCCCTGCCCCCCTCCCTCCTGTTTCACAGGGATCAGGTGGGTGTCTGCCGACTATAGAGCTGAGAGATGCGCTTAGTTTCTCCTCCTTCTGAAAATATGCACCTCCTCATTATGGCATCTTATACAGTGGTCATTTTTTGTCCCTGGCAGACAACAGGCACTTATCAGAGGTTCAAAATGCACATCATCATCAACAAATACGGTAGTTAACTACCACCTATAACGTGTGAATCATGGGAAGCCTTCAAATCTTTGTCAGGTAGAAGATAAATAAGTGTTATTGG
Organism: Aethalodelphis obliquidens; assembly: GCF_003676395.1. Lineage (NCBI taxonomy): Eukaryota > Metazoa > Chordata > Mammalia > Artiodactyla > Delphinidae > Aethalodelphis > Aethalodelphis obliquidens. Next base: position 22,756,236 of record NW_020837948.1, read on the forward strand.
ATACCCTGGTATTTTTAGAAACTTTGAGGACAATAGAAATTTGGGAAAAAATATGATTGAAATATTGTTAGAACTTTCTAAATTTACGTTTGCGAAAGACTAACTTTTTGTTCTTGGAACATGGATAAATACATAAATACAAGCAAGGAATCAAGGAGCCCCTACATCTTTGCTTTTGGAAAACTGTGGTGTTATCGTTTCTCTCTCTACAGGTGTTGACATAAATATGCTAAATGCTCTGGGTGTCATATAAATTTGGTTTCTGTCTTTGCAGACTTTGTTGTTACTTTGGAGCAAATGGATCTTTTGTCTGTATAGCGTGTGTGGTCAAGCTGGGGGCCGCAGGAGACTAGCTGCAGAGACCTATAGGAGGGACAGGACAGCCTCACAGTCACGGTCACCTCACTCCGCGGAAGATGGTGGAAAGGAACTGGACTGGTTGGAAGTCATTCTGCAGGCATTCCTCACCAGACAGAATACGCCAGACTTTGCCAAGGTATTTCTGTTGGACTGTTTTCTCTGTGGGTGTCCTGCTGGAGCCAGAGGGCCAGGTCACATCTGGGGACAGGAGTGGGGGACAGGGTAGGTCAGGCTTTTCCTGAAGGCAGTGTCTGTTTTCTCTCAGCCATTCTGGGATGAGGCAGATTCTGGTTGAGGGAAAGAGAAGGTGGGCCACAGACTAAAAAAGGGTGAAAAGTTCCTTCTTGTTCCCCAGTAGAAGAGTGTAAAATGTGACACAAGTCTGGGGACTTCTGTAGGGGGACAGGGCTGCTTTTTCCAGATGGAGGCAGGAGACAGCCCTTTAAGGGACCTCAGAGCAGGTCTGAGCCTGAGGTCTCAGGAACCCATATCTAGCAGTACTATGAGGCTCTGTACTATACACAGTCCATTTCATTGTGCCCAACCCTTCAGTGATGTCTTGTTCACTTCAACTTAGTTTTTGTGGTGGCATGAGGATCAAAGGAAGATTTGGGTTGGATCTGCAAAGGGCCCGTGGTGTCCTCTCCTTGAGGCCAGAGCTGGGGATACAGTGATGGGCCCAAAGCCCAGTAATCTTCAATAATCATTGGCAGCATCAGTAGGTAAGGCAGCAAGGATGAACAAAGGGAATTTATTGCACACACACAAGATATCATCCTGCATGTTCTCAAAAATACCTAGGCATCACTTTACAGGACTAGGATCCAAAATCATGCTGGTGGGGTCTGGAAGCTTCATCACGAATATATATAATAGAATGTGGTGATCTAAGGTTAGAGTTGCAGGCTGGTGAGAGGTTGTTTTTTGGACCCAGTGCCTGGGCAGCATCCCAGGTGAGGCAGGCCACCAGGCCAAGCAGGTCTTATTCTGTGCCCTCAAGTTTTGCCTTTCCATGAGATGCTTCCACTCCAGTTCCTATTGCCACCACCCAGCTCAGTCCCAGGGAATGATGCTCCCTCGTCAACACTTTGGCCTGAGCAAGGATAAAGCTCAAATCTCTTGAACATGGTGCTATGTCAATACTAAGAGAAGTTAACTCACACGAAAATAAATAAATTTAGATTTTTACCTCAAAAAAGATCTGTAAACAAATATTGAATTCTAATTAATTACAAATAGGCTAAATTGTTTTAGGCTATATGTTTGTAATTGTTCGTAATAAAATATTGGCAAAAAATACTTCATTAGAAAAAACATTGCACACAATACAAAGTTTATTAATACGAAGATCCAGATCCTACCGTAACGTCACTATCGTGCTAGGGCTATTTCACCAATATCTTCTCTGAATTCTTTTTTCCTACATTCCAGCCTGTCCCCACGGGCCAAGTACCATCATATTCTCTACCACAGGGCAGTGGTGTCCTGAAGGCTTTGTTCTCTTTCTCATCCTAGTCATCTCTCTCGGTGCCCACCCCAGCCCCTTCCTTACTTTCATGCTGAAGGACAGACCTTCTTCAGAGTTGATAAACAATCCAGAGGAATGGCTACGTAGACTCACAATATCATAAGCAATGACCTAATTGTAGCATGTTCTTACAACAGCAATTATACAAATTTAGTAAGAGGAAGACAGTTTCTCTTATAACCTGCTACTCTGTGTGGCAGATTATATTTTCCCGAATGGCTCCAGCAGTATTTCTGGGCCCACAAGCTCTTCCAGAACCTATCCTATTTCCTCTCCTCAAACCTGGTTCAGTGAATAGAACGTGGCAGCAGTAATGCTGCATGGTTTCCAAGGCTAAGCTATCACTTTCTACCTGTTTGGTTTTTTTTTTTTTCATTTTTTGGCTGCGCTCGGTCTTCGTTGCTGCGCACGGGCTTCAATGCTGCACACGGGCTTTCTCCCTGTTGCTGCCACAAGTGGGGGCTACTCTCGGTTGCGGCGCCCCGGCTTCTCATTGCTGTGGCTTCTCTTGTTGAGAAGTCCCTTTCTACCTGTTCTTAATCTCTCTCTCTCAGCACGCTCACTCTTGGAACCCAGCCACCATGAAGGAAGCCCAAACCAGCTCATGCAGAAAGATCACATAGAGAGTCCCATGAGAACAAGGATTGAGGTCTTCAGCCAACAGCCAGCCTACACTGCCAGCCATGTGAGTAAATGAGCTTTCAGAGAATCCCAGATATCATAGAGCAAAGAAGAACCGTCCCCTGTGCGCCGTGTTTGAATTCATGACCTTCAAAATTATGAGCATAACAAATGGTTGCTTTACACCATTATATTTGGGGGTAATTTGTTACTCAGTCGTCATAACTGGGATGTGCTGGGAGATTCGAGATACAGATATCAACTAAATCCATGTTCACTGTCTTCATGGAATTTACACTCCCATATTTCTGAGATTCCTTTGATAGCTGCACATACTGTGGGAGTTTCAGCAGGCCTGAGTTTGGAACAAGTTGAGAGACATTCTTAGGAGTCAGCCATACAGAGTTAAAAATATCAGCTTTGCTTCTGATCATGTTGGTTGGTGCATATGGCTTCAGGACATTAGCCAGGTGTGTTTGCTAATATCTCATTCCTTGATTACACTTACTCACTCATCTAGGCGCTGGTCCAGTTGGAAAACTTCAGGCCTCCTCCCTAACCACTTTCCCTTCACACACCTTTCCCCAGGAGCAGTTAGTGCTGCTGAGCAACTTCCACTGGGAAAAAGGAATGTCATACCTCCCACCATATTAAGGGTTTATTATGTCTCTTAAACTTCTTTCCACTTTAACCTTGTCCTAAGCAAAAATTCCGATGAAATTGGGGATTTGATTTGCTAATTATACATTTTTCTGATAGACATTAAAAATAAGTACTCTTTTAATCAACTATTAAAAATGGTTTGTCCATGTACCACTTAAAATAATTTCACATATATCAGTGGATGTATATTACACTTGGGGAAATCATGCTGTGAGATATTGATGTGATGTCATCCCACGAAAGGAGTAAAGTCCAACTCAGGCAGATACACAGTTCAATGTTTGGTCAAAGGCAAATATAAGACATGAAAATTGATATTAAATTTTTAAAAAGTTATAGATTACATTTTACTATTTTTTTCAACAGTATAATCCTTAGGTAGAAAGGTACAAGGTTCACGAAACAGGAACTAGAAATCATATGACATTATAATGGAGTCTCCTGATTCTTCCAATAATTCCAGCATTGTGGGCATGATTCAGAATGATTCTATATTGTTCTGGATTCTGAATCTTTGTGCATTTCCCAACTTCCATTCTATGAGCCTTTGAAGCAAATTTTTGTTGCCTTGCATGTGCTCTCCTCAACCTTGGTGACAACAGCTGTTGTCCCATTTCTCTCTCCCCCTTCTTCCTTTCCTTGCTGCTGGAGCCCACTGCAGAGAAGTCAGAGGGGGATGCCAGCCTAGAGTGCTGTCATGGAACCATAGCTGGGTGGGGCTTAGAGTGTTCTTGGTGGCTAACAGTGGTCTCTTAGAGCTGTTTCCATATGTGATATCAATGTAAATTTTTAAAATTGAGGTATAGGTGATGTACAATATTATATGAGTTTCAGGTGTACAACAGTGATTCACAAATTTTAAAGGTTATACTCCATTAATAGTTATTATAAATTATTGGCTATAGTCCCTGTGCTGTACAATATATTCTTGTAGCTTATTTAGTTTATACATAGTAATTTGTACCTCTTAATCCCCTACCCCTGTCTTTCCTCCTCTTTCCCCCTCCCCACTGGTAATTACTACTTTATTCTCTATATCTGTGAGTCTATTTCTGTCTTGTTATACTCACTAGTTCGTTATATTTTTCAGATTCCACATGTAAGTGATATCATACAGTATTTGTCTTTCTCTGTCTGACTCATTTCACTTAGCATAATACCCTCCAAGTCCATCTATGTTGGTGCAAATGGCAAAATTTCATTCTTTTTTGTGGCAAAATTTCATTCTTTTTTCTTTATCCATTCATCTGTCAGTGGACACTTAGGTTGCTTCTATGTCTTGGTTATTGTAAATAGTACTGCAGTGATCATTGGGGAGCATGTATCTTTTCGAATTAGAGTTTTCCTCTTTTCCGGATATACGCCCAGGAGTGGGATTGCTGGATCATATGGTAGCTCCATTTTTACTTTTTTAAGGAACTTACATACTCTTCTCTATAGAGGCTGTACCAATTTACACAGAAATCTACACTTTTAACAACTTTCCCCAGAAATCCAGGACATTCTGACGCAGAAGGTCTACAGAACACACTTGAAGAAACACCCCTCTCATTACCATTGTTGGGACTTTCTTTTGCTATGACACATATGCCTAAACTATTTCTTAATACTTCTTCTAAATTTTAGTCTGTTTCTCTTTTGACTTTGTTTTCCTATCACAGCCCTATTCTGGGAGGAATAGAAAGAACACTCAGCCAATAGACCTGGACTTCTGACCTTGCTCCGTTCCCAGCTTGTACTGGGCTTCTAACTTCTTTGGGCCTTCGTTTCTTCATCTTTCAATTAAAGGAATTTTTAAATACTGTGCTCCATTTAAACCCTGGGATACCTGGATTTTCCCCAGACCCAAAGATTTAATGAGGGGGAAAGGATAGGCTAATAATCTGGGATTAAGCTACCCCTCAACCCCCAACTCCTTCAGCAACCAAACCAGCTTGGCTTTGAATTTTTACTTTATACCTTGGAATTCCAATAATGGTTTTGTTTCATCAGGCGGGAGACCTCACTGCTGATTTTTTTTTTTTTTTAATCTGCAGGATTTAGAGGTCTTTAAAGAGTCCCTTGATCTCTAGTGTCTATGATACCAGAAACCCTGGGTGGAATCCCTGGCACAAATCCTTCTTTGTGGGAACATTCCGCCCCATCTCATCGCCCAATCGATGGTGGCTAGCTTTATTAGGCTGGGGAGAAAGCATTTACTTCTGGAAAGCATGTTGTATTAAGAGCCAGAGGTGTGAGTGGGTGACATGGGCATTGTGACAACCAGTGCTTACCCGGAGACCAACTCAAGCATCCTTTAATCACCCCATCCACACCTGATCAGTCTCCACCAGAGTTACTACTTCCCCTCCATGTTACCCCCCTCACAGTGATGTCCCTGATACACAGACTGTCCAGAGGACACCTGGACACTTAAACAGTACAGTTCCACTCTGAGAGACATCATATCATCTCAAAACGAGATGATTCCTCTGAGTTCATGCTTTCTGTTCAAGGACAGTACGCTATCACCCCACCAGGAAGGCCCTTGGACTGGCAGCAAACGAGGGAGATATCCCCCCAGTTTGGGCAGGAGTGCCATGTTCAGCCATGGAAATGCGCTATCTAGGAAGAGTGAGGGCTTCCCTGGTGGCGCGGTCGTTGAGAGTCCGCCTGCCGATGCAGGGGACACGGGTACGTGCCTCGGTCCGGGAAGATCCCACATGCCGCGAAGCGGCTGGGCCCGTGAGCCATGGCTGCTGAGCCTGCGCATCCGGAGACTGTGCTCCGCAACGGGAGAGGCCACAGCAGTGAGAGGCCCGTGTACCACAAAAAAAAAAAAAAAAAAAAAAATGTGAGCACCAGCAACTTGGCAGGAGCAGACAAAGGTCTTCCTTTGGCCAGAGAGCTTGAGGTATTGAAGGCATTAATGACTTCCATTAACTGAAGAATCAAGAGGTATCTTTTCTATGCATGGGTAGACATAAGGAAAGTGCACTACAAAGAAATCCTTGCCCTCTCTGGACATGTTGGAAGACACCAGTGGTACCTGCCCTAGTCTGCCAGCATCGTCACGTGCTGGGGAGTACCCTGTCCTCTGCAACAAGCACCTTGTCTACAGAATACAGCCTGGCAGCCACAAGTACTTACATGACCTTGGACTAACTTGTCCCCACACCAGTCAAATCATCTCCTGGCCAGTAGGACATATAGTATCACTGGCAGACCCTAAGTTGGCTATTCTGGTTGTCACCAGTAGGAAAAAAAAAAAAAGTGCCCATATGTATAAAACCTGCTTATATATAATTAATACTTTCTTTATCTATAATGCAGTAAACTTTGCCCAAATTTCAGGAAAACGTATTAGACAACTAAACTTTGGGGTTAAATAAGTTGCAGAAAGAAAGTCTTCCTTGGCAAAACCCAATTCAATAAATGAATTCATTTATTCATTCATTCAACAGACATCCAGACCTGTGTGGCCAGTTGCAGCATATCCAAATAGAACACAGCCTCCATCCTGAACAGGAGTATATCACACACATACATGGGATAAATGTCAAACTAATGAAAATAATGATAAGTGTCATGAAAGAAAGAAACCAAGAACTGTGGAAATTGAGAATGAGAAGCTGCTCTGCCTAAAGGACAGGTAGGATTTTCACAGGTAGACATGAAAGATCATATATTGTAGAAGGGAAAAGTCTCACAATAGCCAAGGCTCACAACCTTCCGTGTCACATACATTTAAGGAGGCTTTACTATTTAGGAAAATTGTGAATCCAATTTGACTAGAGGGCAGGGTGGAAGTGGAAGCTTGAGGAAAAAAGCAGAGGGCAAACGCTGAGGACTTTGGGCTTAATTCTGAAAGCAGTGGAGAGTGACCCAAATAGAAGAGTCATGTGATCAGAGCTGGGTTTTAGGAAGTTTTACCCGGTTCTTGGTGTGAGTTGGGTTGGGGGAAGAAGAGAAGTAAAGACAGGAAAGTCATTTTAGAGGCCTCTGCAGCAGTCTTGACAGGGACATCTGGACTAGGAGTTGGCAGTTGAAAGGACAGAAGCCAAGGAAGAGAGGAGCCATTGGCCAGGCCGAATCCTCCGTGGATTGGCTGGAGGGAGCAAGTAATCATAGATGACTCTGACATAACCACCAGGCTCCAGGGAGGAGCAATAATATGTATTTACCGCAGACAAGTCAGGAAGAAATGTATCTCATAAAGATAAAATTGTTTGATTTGGGGTAGTTTCATAAGGACATAAAGTTTATGAGCTGATCTGCTTCATATTAATTCTCTTATTAAACTGAATTGCACTGCTATCAGTAGAATACAGCCTGAAGGGAAACATGAGTAAGGTGGGGTGAGGAAAATGAATGCAGCCAGTGAAGTTGCTTCACAGGGACAGCCAATTCTGTGTGAATTGCCAAGACAGCAACATGTAGATTTGCTGAATTTATTTAATTCATTCTATTAATAACAATTTTATTCAACTTGGTTGAGGTATAATTGATAAGTAAAATTATAATGTATTTAATATGTAGAACATGATGATTTGATGTATCTATACACTGTGAAAGAATTCCCACCATTGAGTTAATAACACCTCCATCACCTCATTTATTTACCTTTTCTTGTGGTGGGGGCCGCATGGAGGTGAGAACAATTAAGTTCTACTCTCCTAGCCAATTGCAGTTGTATAATCCAGTGTTATCAACTACAGTCACCATGTTATACATTAGATCCTCAGACCTTATTCATCTTGCAAGTAAAAGTTTGTATCCTTTTACCAGCCTCTTCCTATTTCTCCCACCCCCAGTCCCTGGCAACCTTTTTTTAAGTGCAAATGAGTTGCACTTAAAAAAAAAAATTCCACATATAAGAAGATTCACTTAATCTATTTGGGTCACTAGATTGTTGCGAAGTAGATATAACAGAGTCTAATTCTTAGGCACATGATGGAAAGAATTGTCAAATTAGGAAAAAAAATCCCCATGCAAATCATTAAGGGTGTTTTTTGTAGTTGTTGTTGTTGTTGTTTTGCGGTACGCGGGCCTCTCACTGTTGTGGCCTCTCCCATTGCGGAGCACAGGCTCCTGACGCGGCATGTGGGATCCTCCCAGATCGGGACACGAGCCCGCGTCCCCTGCTTCGGCAGGCGGACTCTCAACCACTGCGCCACCAGGGAAGCCGTAAGGGTGGTTTTAAGGCTGCCTGAAAAGCTAGTTCTCCTTATTTTGCTATGCTTTATCTTTCTCCAAGATATAAACTTGTCAGCATGTGTTAATCCATTCCTTGTTTGCAAGACCATCAAGGGTTTTTTTTCCCATCTACGATATTTTAAGTACAGTTTTGAGTCTGACGCGTTCTTTCTTTACCCAGACCAGACATCAGCAGGAATTTGCAGTGACCCCAGTTGGGAAAAATTTTATCTTTAATTTACAGGTTTCACTTTTAGTCTGGGCAGGTCAAACCCAACTTCAATTTTTTTTTTTTTAACTTCAAAATGGTTGGAAATATAGAACTGTTTTACTTTATAATTTTCAGATATTTTTTTCAGAATAGTCATACAATGATCTCTTTTGACTCCCTTTACCATATCATCACTTCACAAAATGTAAAGAGACTGATCAAGTGAACAGAGCTCCAAAAAGCCAGTCCAGTCTACCTCCAGGCAGGAGGTTTAATCCCAGAAATGTCCTGGGTCTCAGCATGAGAGAGTGGTCTTGGAATTACAGAGCAAAGTCACATAGAGAAGAGCTAAAACAGGGGTCAGGGTGTTGAAACCGAAGTCCCTGGCTAATCAGCTGAGTCCTGCTGGCCCCTGGGCTCCAGACCATCTGCACGGGCTGAGCTAATCCCCTCAAATAATAAGAACAATAATAAAAATAAAAATCACTACTGTAGCATAGCTACTTACACTAGGCACTGCATGCATATTCACATACTATTTCACCCCATTTCACAACAACCTTGTGAAGGGTTACAGATAAGGACAAGCTACAAAGTTGCAGACTTCTGGCTGGGATCAAGTTCTGACTGACTCCAAAGTTCGTGCTCCATGCATCCTGCCTCTCTGGCTCTCCAGCAGGTTTTACTCACACTCTTGAGCTGGAGGCTAAATATGCATCCTGGGTTCAGGCTGAGCTGTTCAGATGCTGTGAGCCAAGAAACTGATCCCTTGGGATAAAACTGAGACTCTGTCCAAACTCTCCTGGCAAATGGCCCTCATTTTAGTTCTTACTTACATTGCCGTTGCACTGGAGGTTGTTTTCTAATTTCTCCTACTCATAAAATAGATATTTTTCTACTATTATATAAAAACAAGATACTAAAGGGTTCTATTGCCCTTCTCCTCATCCTCATGTTTTTGCTCCTCGTTCACTGAAGGAGAGCTTTAGGATGCAAGTAATTCCCTTACTTCGCACCCGTGCCCAATTCCTATTGGCTGAGATCCTTTGGTATTTTAAATTCTAAACTATTTTTAGATTTTTCACTGCCATATGTGTCATCAACGTCTTCAGTTTTGAGACTCTGTATTTGCCACTTACGTTACACATTTGCAACCTCTCTGCCACTATTTCTTTAAAATATAACAATATGGGACTTCCCTGGCCATCCAGTGGTTAAGACTCCGCACTTCCAATGCAGGGAGCACGGGTTTGATCCCTGGTCGAGAAACTAAGATCCCATATGCTGCATGGCGTGGCCAAAGATAAATAAATAAATTAATTAAATGCAATATAACAATATGTGTGTCAAGGTTCATTGCTCATCACTCTTGCATCTTCTCTTGAGATTCCCTTAGCTTGAAATGTTCTTTCTTAGTATTTTCCTCAGGTGAGATACACGTGGGATATCTAATCTAAATCATCCCGTATTCATCAACAGGTTTCTTTTTACGCTGGGAGGTGGATGGCATCTTGACTGAGTGTAGGCTTTTGAGATTGCCTTCCTTTCTTTCCATGCCCTGTAGATATTATTCTACCATCTCCAGGCTTCCACAGTTGCAGTTGATATTTGCCTTTTGTCCGGAAGCATGTAAGATTTTCTCTTTGTCCTTGCAACTCAGAAAGCTCACCAGTTTTAGAAATAGATATATTATTTATGTATGTATTATATATTATTTCTTTTTCTCAACCTGCCTGGAACTCAGTAAACCTTTCCAAGGTGATAACTTCGGTCTTTATTTAAACCAGAATTTTTGTTCTTTGTTTTGAGATATGTCTTCAGCTTGATTATCACAACATGAATTGGATTCTCAGTTGCGTCTCTTCTCTCTTTCCATTTTTTCACTGAATTATTGAGTTTCAAAATAATGCTTTTTAGGCCCAGAAAGTCCTGTTTATGCTGTAATAGAATCTCCTTGAGTGAGTGTTGGTTTATTATTAAGGTTGTCTTCTGTAGCCTGTAGCAATGACTACAGTAGAAGCTCACCTAATTCTGGGTGTTCTGGCTTCTCTTCATTCTTTTGTGGCCGCTGGGTTGCTTAAGAAAATTTCTTTGGCTTAGGAAATTTGTCTTGGGTCTATCTTCCCCTGAGGTTTAGTCCAGCTCTGGAGGTATGTTAAGCAGAATGATAACTGCAGTTGCAGTGGTCTTGGCTGCAGTGGGCCTGTGATGGACAAGCAGGCCAGTTGTGACTCCTTCCTTGGTCAAGGACCAGAGAGTAGCTTCCTGCTCTCATTCTTCTCACAGGTAAACACTGGTGTTCCTCGGGGGAAGAGGAGAACGTGCTCCCGTTCAGCTGCCTCAGGGTGTCCAGCAGTTTTCCATGGGCTACTTGGAGGCAGATTGGTACAATCTGTCCTCTAGGATGGAGGTCTACAGATCTCCTCCAGGCATTCTCTCACCAAGATCCAGGCCTCATCCCAGGATTCTTCCCGCATACTTCTCAGACTCAGATCTGATTTGCAACAAAGTTGCCAAGACTATTCAATGGGAAAAGAAGTCTTTTCAATAAATGGTGCTGGGCAACTGGATAGCCACATGCAAAAGAGAAAGAAAGAAAAAAGAAATTGAATGCTTACCTCACACAATATACAAAAATTAACTGAAAGTGGGTCAAATACCTAAATTTCAGAGCTGAAACTCCAAAATTCTTAGAAGAAAGCATAGGGGTAAATCTGTAGTACCTTGGATTTGGCAATGGATTTTTAGATATGACAATAAAAGCATAAGCAACAAATGAAAAAAATACATAAATGGAACTTAAAATAGAAAAAACATCTATGCTCCTAGGGACACTGTCAAGAAAGTAAAAAGACGACACAGAATGAGAGAAAGTACACTTGACCCTTGAACAGCACAAGTTTGAACTGTGTGGGCCCGCTTATATGCAGTTTTTTTTTTAAATAGTAAATACTATACAGTACTACATGATCCACAGCTGGATGTACTCTCTGATGCAAAAGCACAGATATGGAGAGCCGACTCTAAATTATACCTGGATTTTTGACTGTATTTGCAAATCATGTATCTGATAAGAGACTTGTATCTGGAATAAGTAGGGAGTGCTTACAAATCAATAATAAAAAGATAAATAAAACAATGTTTTAAATGAGTAAATGATCTGAATAGAAATTTCTCCAAAGAAGATCTACAAGTGACCAAGAACTATGAAAAGATGTTAGACATCATTAGTCATCAGGGAAATGCAACTCAAAACCACAATGAGGGCTTCCCTGGTGGCGCAGTGGTTGAGAGTCCGCCTGCCGATGCAGGGGACGCGGGTTCGTGCCCCGGTCTGGGGGATCCCACTTGCCGTGGAGCGGCTGGGCCCGTGAGCCATGGCCGCTGAGCCTGCGGGTCCGGAGACTGTGCTCCGCAACGGGAGAGGCCGCAACAGTGAGAGGCCCGCGTACTGCAAAAAAAAAAAAAACACAATGAGATACAACTTCACACTCACTAGGATGGCTAGGATCAAAAAGTCAGCTAAAACAAGTGCTGGTGAGGATGTGGAGAAAATGGAACCCTCATACACTGCCAGTGGGAACGCAAAATGAAGACACCACTATGGAAAACACTCTGGTAATTCCTCAAATGATTAAACTTAGAGTTTCCATTTGACACAGCAATTCCAGTTCTAAGTAACCTAAATGGAAAACAACGAAATGTTCATCAACTGATGAATGAAAACAATATGATACATCCATACAGTGGAATATTATTTGACTGTAAAAAGGAGTGAAATGCTAATTCTTGGTATAGCATGGATAACCTTGAATTTATTGTGCTAAGTGAAAGAATCCAGTTACAAAAGACCACATATTCTATGATTCCATTTATATGAAGTGTACAGAATCATCAAGTCTATAGAGACAGAAAGTACATTAGTGGTGCTTAGGGCTGGGTGGCAGAAGGTAGGGGTGAGGTGAAAAGGGAGGATGGGGCACAAAAGCAAATAGCTACACAGTACGGGTTTCTTTTTGAGGTGTTGAAAACGTTCTAAAATTGACTGTGGTCATGGTTGCACATAACTGTGAATGTAGTAAAAAAAAACATTGAATTATATACTTTAAGTGGGTAGATTACATGGTATGTTAATAATCTCTCAATGAGGCTGTATAAAAACATGCTATAATGAAAAAAAAAGAATAATATTGCTAAAAATACCATGTAAGAACAAAGATTGAAATAACCTCAAGCCCGTGTATCCAGTAAAAAGGTAAGCAATATTCCCAGGTCTTAGAAAATTGGCAAAATTATAATCTGCACCTTGGTATACAAAGTGCCATAATTTATTAAAAGCTACGAATATAACATAAAAATAAAACTATTAACACTTAAATTTGAACTAAATATAAGGTCGCAGATTTAGCAAATAGAAACAGGATTCCCAGTTAAATTTGATTTACTTTTAATTGCCTTGGCATATATACATTTAGATAAATGAAAAATACCACATGGGATATACTTTACAATAAAAGTATTTGTTATTTATCTGAAATAAATTATAAGCATCTAAATTATATACCACTTCCTTTGGTTTTATTTCTCTGATTTTATTTCTCCTTAACAGTTCCTTGTTTTGTAGCCTTTTGATTGTATAATTCCTTGTGGTTACAGTCTATTTTCCATTTACATTGTCCATTTCTTTTGTTATTTTAACATTTAACAGTAAGAACATGGGTAATATTAACATTATAAGCCAGTATACTAAACATATACTGGCATAAAGTTAAATTCTAATCATTGCTCTTCAAATTTTATTTGTTGAAGCATATACCATCTTTAATGACATAACTTGCTCCTCTATTCTTGAAGACTACATTGCATCTCTTGATCAATAACTTTATAAAATGTCCACTGATATGAAAGAACATTGTTGTCCATTTTTATTTCCTTCTTCTTCAGCAAGCCACCTGATTCCACTTGTTCTCGTGCTGGCAGAATTGTTAGTAATATCCAGTAAAAGAATCAAATTCTTCAAAGGAGGATATCAATTTTAAAGCCCAGTTATGACTAGTGCCATAATAATTGTCTACATCAAGTTGGAATTTCTTTCCTGTTCAGAAGTACTACTACCCCTTTTAAGAACAGCCTCGAAGGCTTCCCTGGTGGCGCAGTGGTTAAGAACCCACCCGCCAATGCAGGGGACACGGGTTTGAGCCCCGCTCCAGGAAGATCCCACATGCCACAGAGCAACTAAGCCTGTGAGCCACAACTTCTGAGCCTGTGCTCTAGAGCCCATGAGCCACAACTACTGAGCCCGCGTGCCACAACTACTGAAGCCTGTGCACCTGAAGCCCGTGCACTGCAATGAAGAGTAGCCCGTGCTCGCCACAACTAGAGAAAGCCTGTGAGCGGCAGCAAAGACCCAACACAGCCAAAAATAAATTTAAAAAAATAAAATTAAAAAAAGAACAACCTTGATAATGAAAGAGATAAATTTTTCATCAATTCTTTCTTGTTTCCTTTGAACAGTGGAGTACTTGAAAAATGTTTCCCCTTCTTTCAATTTGCATCATCTTCTTGCTAAATTGATTAAAAACTACGAACGAGAAATAGGTAGCCTTCACTTAACAGATTATTAAAAACTCAACAAGAATTTTAGGTCCATTTTCTTCATAATTAAAGTATGATTTCATACTTTGTGACAGACTGATGATTCCTTCAAATGTATTTGTTAAATAGAGCCAGTAGATTTTTTGAGAGAACTGAATAATGCCAACAAAATCACAAACTTTTTAAATTGCTTAATACAAATATCATAGTATCATTAGAAAGCATAAATGCTAAAGTAAAAGAATAATTTCATAACAATGTCACGGCAATGTCTATAGAAAGAACATCATATGCTCTCTGAGCAGAATATAGCCAGGACAGCCAACACAGTCAGTGGAATCTCATGCTTTGCTTCAACTTTGAAGAAACTTTTTTTTGCACCTTTACACAAACATCTGCATCATCTACATCGAAAGCAGGAAAATTGATCTCATCAACTCCTAGCTCAGTAAGAGAGTCGTTCCTGAAATTTGTTAGTGTTTCTGAAGTCTCATCTGGAAGATATTTCACTCACGATGACTTTGTGAGCAAGCCTTTTTCACAAGAAAAATATTGCAGGAGCAAAAGGAAAATTTTTTTCTCATTGTGATTATTTGTGGCTGTGCTGCAAAAAGGTGAGGAAGCATTTAGATCTTTGATAACTTGTAGTAGTAAATGCAGCCATAACACTCCTTATTATGGCTGTAGATTTTGTCCCAGCTCTTGAGTATTTGCTTGCAGTTTTGGAATCAGAAAATCCTTCTGATAGCAATACATTTAAACCTTCGAGCTAAAAGACAGATGGTGACATAGACTGTGAAGGCCATTTTAACTTCTGCTGTGATGATTTATCTTCATCTGAATCTCTTGCAATCAAAAAAATTTATTATTTTATCATCTTCTTTGGTACTAGTTGAAGAAATCATATATATCTTATGCTCAGCTGTTAGTATATGCTGGTTTATACCTAATGGTTTTTATATTGAATGAATAATTGTGTATTACACAAAGGCTTCAAAATAACTTTTTTTCTCCTTTAATAAGTGTCCATAGTTTGGAAATTCATCACAAAATTACTTTTGTGTTTTGGCATTTGAGGTTTCAAATATACACAAAAAATTATCGATTTGCTATTATCAATTACTGCAAAATTTGAGACAATTGAATTTGATAATCTATGTCTACATCAATGCCATTGGTCACTCACAAATCTGAACTCATAGGAACTACACACAGGCTTGCAAGGTTGCCAAACAACAATAAACTGAACTCGATATCTGATGCAAAGAAGGTAATCTTCCTGCTTGCCTGCAAGGGAGAGCTACACTTGTAAGACAGTTTTCGTGAGCAAAACCAGAGTTAATCTTACATAAGGTTTTGAGAAGCTTGCCATTCAGGGACTAGTGGACTTTCAGAAGCAAGAGTATACACAGCTCGAAGGACTTTTTGCTGTGTTGGGATGGTCACTGGAGGAAGGCGGCTGTTGGTCAGCTGACCAACCTCCAGGAGTACGGCTAGTGGAGAGAGGCACTTGCTGTTTGGTGTTGTATATAGAATCATGGGCTGTCCCAGAGCGCTGACTTTCAGGACTGGGGATTTGTCACTGATTGGCTGGCATTCAGAAACTCGGGCTGTTATTAGGTGCTTAGAGTGAGGCTTTTGACTGGCCAGTTTCCAGAAGCAGGGCTGTGGGAGTGAGCCTATAGCTATTTGGCTAATATTCGGAGCATATAAACTGGTACCAAGTTATCTTGAATTAACAGTGGTTACTTGTTCGCAACTTGGCAATTTGGCCAGAGAAAAGTGTTTCCTTTTCTTGAATATGAAAAGTAATTTTTTTTTTTTTTTCTTTTTGCTGTAAGCGGGCCTCTTACTGTTGTGGCCTCTCCCGTAGCAGAGCACAGGTTCGGGACACGCAGGCTCAGCGGCCATGGCTCACGGGCCCAGCCGCTCCGCGGCATGTGGGATCTTCCCGGACCTGGGCACGAACCCGCGTCCCCTTCATCGGCAGGCGGACTCTCAACCACTGCACCACCAGGGAAGCCCCGAAAAGTAAATATTTTTAATTCTCAGTTTCCCCTTTTGATCTCCCTTCAACCAAACCTTCAGGAGAGACAATAAGAGATTGTCCAGATGTTTGTTTGTACAAGTATGGTTTTTAGCTGGTATTGCCATTTAAGTGATTTAAGCACCAACCACTGTGGCGGAAAAATAGCTCTAACTGATGAATTTTTGTAATTTCTCCAAAAGAAGCTGAATACAGGGCATTTGATGTGTCCTGACAAAGTCTATACAGGTCATAGGACATGATTAAATACAGAGCTTGTCCCATATATACAGGATGCCTGACAACCCTATTTAAATATTTTCTAGTTAAAACAAACATTAAACATTTTACGTAACAGTAAAAAGATTTGCTTTCTAAAATTAAAAAAAAATTTAAGATCATTTTATTGACCTGGGTATCTTTAAAAACATCAAATTAAATTGAGCTTATGCCTTTTTCTCTCTCTCATTTAATCTCCCCAAACTATACAGACGTATTTAAGATCTATTCTGCTAAAGGAGGTGCTAATTTTTTTTTTTTTTTTTGGCTGTGTTGGGTCTTCGTTGCTGCGCGTGGGCTTTCTCTAGTAGTGGCGAGCGGGGGCTACTCTTCGTTGCGTGTGCAGGCTTCTCATTGCGGTGGCTTCTTTTGTTGCAGATCACGGGCTCTAGACATGTGGGCTTCAGCAGTTGTGGCATGCAGGCTTAGTAGTTGTGGCGCATGGGCTTAGTTGCTCTGTGGCATGTGGGATCTTCCTGGACCAGGGATCGAACCTGTGTTCCCTGCATTGGCAGGCAGATTCTTAACCACTGCAGGAGGTGCTTAATTTTTTTGATGTTGATGATGGTAATAATTTCCTACCAAAATGTTCTTAAAATAAGATCTGAGTTTGCATGTAACGATTTTGCTTTTGCTTACCTCTTTGTTTTTATTCAAAGCTATAATTCTACTTTCTAGTGAGAAAGATGCACCAATAAATAAGAGATCAATAAATATCACCAGGAAAGTGATTAATGCCTAATGTTGCCTTTCTAAAACAGCAAGCTGAGAGTTTCATATTTCTTTAGAAGTTTTTAAAAACCATTTATGCAGGTCATAAAACAAAGATTTTTTTTCTTTTTTTTTTTTTTGGTCATGCTGCTTGTGGGATCTTAGTTCGCCGACCAGGGAGTGCTAACCACTGGACTGCCAGGGAATTCCCTAGCAAAAGCACTTTTAAAGAGGCTTCAAGAATTCTCATAAATCTCAATGGTGATTAAATCTTAATAATAATACTGATATAAATGTGCTTCATTTTATGCTCTGTGTAAATTCTCTAGAATAAAAGTTGTTGTTTAAAGGAAATCTGTTTTAAGTAACTGTGAAATCTAACTGTAGTTCCAGGAACCTGTAAACCCATTCAACAGATGCAATGAAGCAGAGGGAGGCCACAGATATTAAGTAGGGAATCCTGTGCAGAGCAGCTAGACAGGTCAGCCCCTCCCCTTTCTCTCACTCACACTAACAGTGGCAGCAGCAATTTGACACACAATGGACCGTGGGGATAAAACAGCACAGCAGTGCTCCACAGAGCTGTTGACTTAGTGAGGGACAGAAAGACCTCTCACACAGAAGATATCTATTGGGACATCTCCTCCAGACCACATGTTCTGTCCCACCCACAATCCCTGGAAGCAAGTTGTAGTAAACTGAAGCCAAATCCACAGACATGTATACACAGAGCCATAGATACAAAGATAAGCACACAACTAAGAATCACCACTTGAGGAATACTGTGAAAGAGAGGCACCAACCTCAACCAAAAACCCAACACTCAAAGAAACAGATAAGAGAACAAATAGAAAAGACTCCAAAATAGTTATAATTAATAATTCTTGTGTGATAAAAGAGGACTACAGATATATATTCCATACAAGATAGACAATTATGAAAAACTCCAAAATTCTTAGAAATTAAAAATATGATCACAGAAAATTTTAAAGCTCAGTAAATAAGCTTAATAAGAGAATGGACAAAATTGAAGATTAACTATCGGTTAGAAGGTCTGGGTGAGGAATTTGCTTATAACCTAGCACCGTCTTGAAGTTCTGATGTCCACCTTCAAGGAGGGAGGAAGAGAGGGAAAGGGGAGAAAGCAGAGGGGGCTCTAAAATATAAAGTATTTTTTAAAAGATTTAGGTAAAGAATAAAAATAGAGTAATGAAATAACAGACCTTTAATAGATATTAGTCAATATTGACACATTTAATGTATTTATGCATAGACTTCATTGTAACACAACATATTTTTCTTCTCAGCTAAACAGACAAGCAAGTCAAATGACTAGACTTATACGGGCTAATTCAGACTATAGAAAGTGTTCCAGGAATACATAAAGATGAAAAGTTTCCTACCTCATTCTATTAGGCTCAAATACCACCGCCACCACCACCACAAACAACAAACAAACAAACAAATAAAACTATAGGCCAACACCAATTGTATACCCAGTTGTAAAAAGCACAAATAAAATATTAACAAATGAAGGTCATTGGTGTATTAGCAAGTAGAGTTTATCTCAGGAAAGCAAGGATGATTCCATGTTACAACATATATTAATGTTATTTACAATAGTAAGATACCATAAAGAAAAAAATGTTATGATCTTGAGGTAAGAAAGACATCACTTAAGCAAGATTCAGTCAAAGCTTAGAAACCATGAAGGTTAAAAAAATAATAAATTATATTTAAACTGCAAACATTTTAAAACTCTATAGTACAAAATTTACCATAAACATGTAGAAGACAACAACCAACAGATCTTTCAGAAAATATCTGAAACATAGGATTAATATCTCAAATATATAAAGAGTTCCTAAAATATATAAGAAAAAGACAAAGGTCCTGTGAAAAAATGGAAGTAAATTAGCAAGTCACAGAAGAAATTCAGGTGATTAAGAGCAAATAAAAAGATGCTCCTCTTTATCAATAATCCACAAACTGAATATTAGAACTTATATTCTTCACTCCCAAGACTAATAGAAAGGTGGAGAAAGGGCCATTTTGGCAAGTACATGGTTAAAAGGTATTCTCTTATCCTTTGGGTGAGAGTTCAAATTGATTCAGTTGTGTTTTGCTGTAGTGGTGGTGGTTATTGTTGTTGTTGCTTTTAGGGTAATTAGCTGAATCTATTAACATATTAAATGTGCATACATTTTAAGCCATAAACTGCACTTACAAGAATGTCTCCCAAAGAAATTCTAATTGCACAGGTTCTCAAAGGTGTAGTTCAGTGAGGTGACAGTTTGAGAACTTGGACATTTTGATTTACTTTGCAAAATCCCTTCCATTTCTCTACTATTGAAAGCTGCAGGGCAATTTGGGGAACGGTCGTCAGCACAGATGGTGGGCCTGAATAGTCTGAGTAATCCCAAACTCATTGCCATTGATTGGTTCAGAAATGAGCAAATTTAGCTAGTGAAATGTGAGGAACCTTGAGTAAACGTTTCTGAAAAAGTTCTTTCTCACTCTTGAAAGAGAACTGTGGGAAACAAATCTTTTTCCATTGGCTATGCAAATTAGAAAGCATATAGCTCTGGTCACTGTCGTCAGTCATTTTATGTCCAGAGGTGAGCCAGCCTTGGGATGAAATGGATGCTGAGACTGGCAGGGTAGCAAGATGGAAAGGACCTGGCTCCATGATGGCATTGTTTGTTTGTTTTTTAAAATTTATCTTATTGAAGTATAGCTGATTTATAATGTTGTATTAATTTCTGCTGTGCAGCAAAGTAAACATTCAGTTATATATATATACATTCTTTCTCATATTCTTTTCCACTATGTTCTATCACAGGATATTGAATATAGTTCCCTGTGTAGGACCTTGTTGTTTATCCATTCTATATATAATAGTTTGCATCTGCTAATCCCAAACTCCCACTCCATCCCTCCCCTATCCCCCTCCCCCTTGACAACCACAAGTCTGTTCTCTATGTCTATGAGTCTGTGTATGTTTTGTAAATATGTTCATCTGTGTCATATTTTAGATTTCATATATAAGTGATATCATATAGTATTTGTCTTTCTGTTTCTGACTTACTTCACTTAGTATGATAATCTCTAGGTCCATCCATGTTGCTGCAAATGGCCTTATTTCATTCTTTTTTAGAGTTGAGTAGTATTCCATTGTATATATGTACCACATCTTCTTTATATATTCATCTGTCGATGGACATTTAGGTTGTTTCCATGTCCTGACTCTTGTGAATAATGTTGCTATGAACATAGGGGTGCAAGTATCTTTTCAAATTATAGTTTTGTCTGGATATATGCCCAGGAGTGGGATTGCTGGATCATATGGCAACTCTATTTTTAGTTTCTTGAGGAACCTCCATACTGTTTTCCATAGTGGCTGCACCAATTTACATTCCCACCAACAGTGTAGGAAGGTTCCCTTTTCTCCACACCCTCTCCATGATTTTTTTTTTTTAAAACCAACGTTTTCACAAACCTGTTTGTTTTTTTTTAATTTTGTTTATTTATTCAGTTGCACTGGGTCTTAGTTACAGCAGGTGGGCTCCTCGGTTGTGACATGCAAACTTCTTAGTTGCTGCATGCATGTGGGATCTAGTTCCCTGACCAAGGATCGAACCCAGGCCCCCTGCATTGGGAGTGCAGAGTCTTAACCACTGCACCACCAGGGAAGTCCTCCAGCATTTGTTGTTTGTAGACTTTTTAATGATGGTCATTCTGACTGGTGTGAGGTGTATCTCATTGTAGTTTTGATTTGCATTTCTCTAATAAGTAAAGATGTTGAGCATCTTTTCATGTGCCTTTTGGCCATCTACTTGTTTTCTTTGGAGAAATATCTACTTAGGTCTTCTGCCCATTTTTCCATTGGGTTGTTTGGTTTTCTGTTGTTGAGTTGTATGAGCTGTTTTTATATTTTGGAGATTAAGCCCTTGTCAGTCGTATCATTTGCAATTATTTTCTCCTAGTCCATAAGTTGTCCTTCCGTTTTGCTTATGGTTTCCTTTGCTGTACAAAACCTTGTAAGTTTGATTAAGTCACATTTGTTTATTTTTGCTTTTGTTTCCATTGCCTTGGGAAACTGACCCAAGAAAACTTAGGTATGATTTATGTCAGAGAATGTTTTGCCTATGTTCTCTACTAGGAGTTTCATGGTGTCATGTCTTTTGTTAAAGTCTTTAAGCCATTTTGAGTTTATTCGTGTGTATGCTGTGAGGGAGTGTTTATTCATTTACATGCGGCTGTCCAACTTTCCCAGCACTGCTTGCTGAAGAGAGTGTCTTTTCTCCATTGTATATTCTTGCCTCCTTTGTCGAAGATTAATTGACCAAAGGTGTGCGGGTTTACTTCTGGGCTCTCTGTTCTGTTCCATTGATCCATATGTCTGTTTTTGTGCCAATACCACGCTGTTTTGATTGCTAGCTTTGTAGTACAGTATTGTCTGAAGTCTGAGAGGATTATGCCTCCTGCTTTGTTCTTTTTCCTCAGGATTGCTTTGGCAATTCTGGATCTTTTGTTGTTCTGTGTACATTTTAGGATTATTTGTTCTAGTTCTGTGAATAATGTCATGTCATGAGAAATTTGATAAGGATCGCATTCAATCTGTAGATTGCTTTGGGTAGTATGGCCATTTTAATAATATTAATTCTTCCAACCCAAGAGCATGGGGTACATGATGGCATTATTGAGCCAATAAATCAGCCAGCAATAAAGCCTGCTTTATCTCTGAAATCCTAGTTATGTGAGCTAAAAATGTCTTGATTGTTAAAGCAGTTTGAGTCAGAGTTTCTATTACTTTCAGCCAAATGCATCCTAACTGATGTAATGTATACTGCAGCACCATTGGTAATAGAGAAAAATAGCCAAACAACCTAAATGCTTATAAGCAGGGGAATGGTTAAATAAATATAGCATATCCATATTGTGGAATATTAGGCAGTCACGAAAATAAATAAGGTAGGTCTGTATGCATAGATTTGCAAAATTCTTCAAGACCTTGATACGTGAATAAAGCAAATAGTGAAACAATACATATAGTACGTAATCCCTTTGATGTTTTAAAAATTGTATATGTAAACATTTGCAGTCAACTGCGTAAAAATAGAACTAGAAGGATACACAGCACTGGGGAATAAGGTGGGAGTGTGGGGTTGGAAGTGAAAGAGCCCAGTTTTATGTTTATTTTTCATAATTATGTATGTCTTGAATATTTTACAATGTCAATGAAGACATACATTAATCTTGTGTTTAAAAAATGCACAGTTCATTGTACTACACAAAGCTTCGTGACTGACCCTTCTTTCATAGCTTATACATAAGACCTCATAGGTCTATAAAAAGCAATATTTATTTTTTCCTTTATTTTATTTTATTTTTTATTTATTTATTTTTTTGCGGTACGTGGGCCTCTCACTGCTGTGGCCTCTCCCGTTGCGGAGCACAGGCTCCGGACGCGCAGGCTCAGCGGCCATGGTTCACGGGCCCAGCCGCTCCGCGGCATGTGGGATCTTCCCAGACCAGGGCACGAACCCGTGTCCCCTGCATCGGCAGACGGACTCTCAACCACTGCGCCACCAGGGAAGCCCTATTTTTTCCTTTATTTTAATAAGTGCTGACAGAGAACACCTCAAAGGTGTTCAACATAGTTGACAATCACTAATGCTTGTCTCCAAGAAAGATTCTATATTTTCTATAAACACTAGCCTCTAACTATAAGCTCTGTCTTTTCATTGGCTTTGACTCTAATATATAATAGGCTAAGGAAGATGTGGCTTCCTATGGATTCTTCCGATTGTGTGAATAAACCCAGAAAACACCATCAACCAAAGTTATCCTGGAAAATGTTTCAGAGCAAATGGCAAGTCTCTAGCTAATTCCAGGAATAAATGAATTCCATCTTTCCCTAACGCTAGTGGGAGTTTTTGTTAATCTCGTAGCCAATTGCATAAGAATTAGCATTGCAGCTTCAGGATGTGTGACTTTTCCGGTGTCTGTTCAGGATGCCCATGGCACTGAGTGCATCCCTTGAGACATCACAGTTGCCTTGCTGTTTTGTAATAGTGTATTTACACGTTCATCTCTTTTGCTGGACTGTTTGCTCCCTGAAAGCAGGGAGCCCTTCACTAACACATTCATTTATTTATTCATTCATTCCCTAAATATTTATTGCATGTTGTGATGGTTAGTTTTATGTGTCAGCTTGGCTAGGCTATAGTACTGAGCTATTCAATGGAATATGAATCTAGGTGTTGCTATGAAGGTATTTTGTGAATGTGATTAACATATACAATCCGTTGACCTTAAATCAAGGGGATTATCCTGAATAATCTGGGTAGATATCATCCAGTCAGTTGAAAGTCCTCAAGAGAAAAACCGAGGTTTCCCTGAGGAAAAAAAAAATTGTGCTTGTGGGCTGCAGCTTTAGTACCTGACTGAGAATTTCCAGTCTGCCTTCCTGCCCTATGAATTTCACAGTTGCCTCAGCAGCCCTCACAATGCATAAGCCAATTCCTTGCAATAAATCTCATACATGTATATGATATATAATCTCCGACTGATTCTGTTCTTCGATAGAACCCTGACTGAATCACACGTCCACTATGTGATGGCCACTAAATGTTCAATGATAAACAAAACAGAGATGGAATTTACCATCTAGTATTGGCAGAAACAATAAATAGAGAAGTAATATATATATTTGCAAGTTGTGGTATGTACTAAGAAGGAAAATAAATAGGTACTACTATGAGGAAATTAAAGGAGGAACCTAATTTAACTCGGGTGATCAGGGACAGGCTCTTGAGGAAGGTGACATGTAGTGTGAAGTGTGAGGAAGCATCAGTCTTGAAAAATGTAAAGAGAAGAGAGTCCCAGGCAGAAGGAACAGTATGTGCAAAGGCCCTGGGATCAAATGAGTGCTTGACCTGTTCCCGGAATTGCCAGAAGACTGAAATATAATGTGTCCTGACCTCTCCTTTGAAATCCTGTGAGTATACCAATTATCTATTTGCCTTACCCACATTTCTTTGAATAATTGGTTTTCTGCCTGTCTTGCCGTTACTAAAATGAAATTTCCATAAAGGCAGGGATTTTTTGTGTTTTGTTTCCCTGCTGTATCATCAGGAATGAAAAGTTCCTGGTACTTAGCAGGTACTCATAAATATTGAATGAATGAATGAACAGTTAGTAACAATTGCAGGAGTCCAGGCAAAAGAGGATGTTGGCTTGGTTAAAGTGGAGGTGACGGGACTAGAGAAGGGCCAACAAGTCTGAGGTATCTTCGGGAGTTACAGTCAATAGCACTGGTTGATAGATGAGAAGTGGGGTGTAAAGGAAAAGAGGTCAAGTGGCTCAGTTGTCCGGCCTGAACAAATAGGTAGATGGTGGTGCCAGTGGCAGAAATGGGAGAGCCTATTGGTAAATAAATTGGTATTTCCAGGACCTAGCTTGCAATGTTTATAACTGTTTGATAAATGAATGAATGAAATGGTGAGTTTAATTGCCATCACTGTGTTTAGCAAAAGGCAGCTACCTTAATGGTCACAGATCTTCCAAGTCCTCCTTTTAAATCGTTTATTTTTTCTTAAAAATTTTTCATAAGCTTTAATGATATCTTTAGCATCTTCTAGAAGAAAACACTTTGTTTTTTTACTTTCATAATATAAAGTAAATATCCTATTAGTAGGCTGAAGGACTGTGTTTGGATGACTTTAAGGAACTTAGCTATGGTGAAATCCAGCAGACAGGGAAATTCTATGTGCTACATGCTCCCAAGAATACACATTCTTGGTGCAATAACCACAGAACAGGCCCACGTATATCCCAAGAAATGGGTCTCCCCTTTCTTGGTACCTCCCTCTGTTTTAGGTATTTTCTTTCATTTCAAATTTTAAAATTTCATTTCACCAAAATGCATCTCAAATTTGTGAAGTACCTAAGCTATTTTTTTTCCTCCAAAACAATTTTCTCAAACAATCCACCATGGATTAGTACTACCTGGGGGCAGAGGAACCGGAGGGGGAACTTGTTACAAACAAGTACACATTCCTAGATCCTGGTTGAAACTTAGTGTATCAGTCAACTTTGGGAATGGGGGCCCAGAATCAGTATTTTAAATATGCCTCCTAAATGATTCTTCTTTTTTTTTCTTGGCTGAGTTTGGTCTTCATTGCTACGCGCGGGCTTTCTCTAGTTGTGGAGAGCGGGGGCTACTCTTTGTTGCGGTGCCCAGGTTCCTAATTGCAGTGGCTTCTCTTGTTGTGGAGCACGGGCTCTAGGCATGCGGGCTTCAGTAGTTGTGGCAGGCGGGGTCAGTAGTTGTGGCTCACAGGCTCAGTAATTGTGGTGCACGGGCTTAGTTTCTCTGTGGTACGTGGGATCTTCCCAGACCAGGGGTCAAACCCATGTCCCCTGTGTTGGCAGGTGGATTCTTAACCACTGCGCCACCAGGGAAGCCCGCTTCTAAATGATTCTTAAGCACATGCACCAAAAGTTGAGGACCACTGTTGTAGGAATATGAAAATGCATATGTTTTTAGAATAAAAACTCAAAAGATAGTTTAATTGCATTTCCTTGTTTATTTTTCAATATAAATGTATGGCTTGAAACTAGTAGTTTTCAAGGTGTGGTCCAGGGGACCCCTGGAATCACCAAGACCTTTTCATGGAGTCCACAGATCAAATCGACTTTTGTCATAATACCAAGACGTTATTTGACATTTTCATACTAATTCTCTCATAGATGTGCAATGTAGTTTTCCAGAGGCTAAGTGGTGAATGGTAACACCACAAACTGAATGCAGAAGCAGAGAGGAGGATGTAGCCTTCCTTTATTAAGCTAATTAAATATTAAAGAGAGTCTCAAAAAATATGAAACAATGCCACACTTCTCATTATATATTTTTTGTTTTGAAAAAATAGTTATTTTTTATAAAAACATGTTATTTATGTTAATATATGATGCATATTTTATTGTTATTTTAAAATAAGTTAATAAACATTTTAAAAATTACTTAGTTTTAATTTCAGATACAGTAAATATCAGTAGATATAATTCACATAAACACAAGCTGTTTGGGGTGTTCAATAGTTTTTAAGACAGTAAAGTTGTCCTGAGCCAAAAAGTTAGAGAGCTGTTATCCCAAATTTATTTTTCTTCTATAAAATCATCCTAGGGGATCTCAATGGAAACTCTTTCCTGGTCCTTAATCCTCTGTGCATTTTGAATCCTTGTGACTTATGACCAACCAACTGCTTGACCAGGTGAACAAATATACTGTGGGGACTTTGGTGAAGACCTTTGTCTATTCAAGGGTAAACAGTGATGGTTTCCATGAAGACTAAGTAAAAAGCTAGAAAAACAAGCTCTCAGAATTCCGTTCAAGTAGCCAAGTCTGGTCAAACGCTGAAAGAGGAACAGATGAGGCATTATTAAAACAAAGATGTTTTAGGCATGCATAATATGACACAGCAACAACAGCATTGTCCTTGAAGCAAACATGCTTCAGAGTTAAGATTTCTATTTCTTGCTCTCTGCTCTTAGGCAAATCAAACCTCTCTGGGCCTCAGTTTTCACATCTGGGGTTTATACTGGAATCTAACAGTCATTCATTCATTCATACATTTATTCATTCTTACTATCTTTTATTCAACAAGTATTTATTAAACATCTCCTTGGCTCCAGATACATTAAGTATTGGAGATATATAGGCCGATGATCTAATGTCTGACTCTAGCAGTCTATGAGGAAGATAAATTATTTAAATTATTTAAGTTGCTCTGACTAAAATAGCTTCCCGTGTTCACAACTTTTTATCTCTTTACCCTGCTAGGTATTTCTTCACAGCACTTATTATCACATAATGTGAGATATATATATATATATTTTTTTTTTGGGGGGGGGGTACTTATTTCTGTGCTGTCACCAAACTATAAGTCCCAGGAGGAGAGCAACTTAGTCATGTTGACCAAGGCTTTCCAAGCACATGGTTGACATTCAGTAACTCTTTGTTGAATGAATGAAAGAAAAAAGGAATAAAAAAGAAGATATATATGGGGGAAAGAAAGAAAAAAGAGCAAGAGAATGCTTAGGAAAACAAATCAATATACTTATTGAGAAAAGAAGGATGAGTTAAAGTTAGGTGAAGTATTGGAGAGACAGAAAGAATTCCAGGCAGGGGGAAGAGCATGCATGAAGACTTAAAATGTGGAGTAACGTGAAATTGTAAGTCATTTAATCCACAGAGCTGAAATGTGTGATCTGCACGGCAGGAGAAGTGCTGCAAGAGATGGACAGTTCTCACGTTCTCTGAATCTATGAAGGAACTGGCAACTTTGTGCCAGGTTTCCACTTCCCTACCTGGGCAATGTGGATTCCTCCGTGAACTGGACTGATAGATATATAGTTTTAGTGTGGGAAGGTTTTTAGCCATTGAAAGGAAAAAAATACTGTTTTCCTTCTCTGCACACACACCCCTGTTAAGACTTCACTTCTGGTCACCAAATGTGTGTATTTTTTCCCTCACACTGACCAATTCTGTAGCAACAGCTGGTATCCTACAATTTAGCTCAGTTCTGACGCTCTCTACCTAGTGTTAGCGTCAGACCCCACAGGTTAAAAGGATCAGTCCCACAAGACTAGCCCCTCACTTCAGACACCAATCACAAGTCTGGGTTGTCACCTGTGCTTCTTACTGACTGGCTACAAATCAGAAGTTCCTACAACCCCTCCTCCAGTTTGATAATTTGTTAGAATGGCTCACAGAACTCAGGAAAACAGTTTACATACTAGGTTATTGGCTTATTATGAAAGGATACAACTCAGGAACAGCCAAATAGAAGAGTTGCATATGGGAAGGGACACAGAGCTTCCGTGCCCTCTCCAGGCCTACCACCCTCCCAGAACCTCCACGTGTTCACCAAACCAGAAGTTCTCTGATCTCCAAGCTCCATACTTGAGGGGGTTTTATGGAAGCTTCATTAGGCATGGTTGATTAAATTATTGGTGTTGGTGATTAACTCAACCTCCAGCCCTTCTCCCCTCCCTGAAGGGTGGAGGGTAGGGCTGAAAGTTCAAACCCTCTAATCACTGGGTCGGTTACCTTGGCAACTAGCCCTTATCAGTAGTTATCTAGGGGCTTTCCAAAATTCACCTCATTAACATAAATTCAAGTGTGGTTGAAAGGAACTCTTTGTGAATAACAAAAGACACGCCTTTCATCTTTATTGCTCTAGAGCTATTTCAGGAAGCGGGACAAAAAACAAAAGATGCTTCCATTTCTCTTATTGCTTAGGAAATTACCAGGGTTTTAGGAGCAGTGTGTAGGGGAGGAAGACCAAATTTATGTTTCTTATTATAAATCACGATATCACAGCCATCATCTAACAATCTTGATGATAGTATTATTATGGTTATGTTTAATGTATACTGAATTCCTACTAAGTGAAGAGCACTTATATATCATATCATCTTTAAACAACTTTATGAGTTAGAGACTATTATTAAATCCCACATTACAGATAAAAACATTGGTGCTCTGAGGGGTTATGGAATCTTCCCAAAATAAGTGACGGGAGATGAACTATGGTAGCCAGTCTCTAAGAAGGCCCTCAATGATCTTTACCCCCTGATATTCCACCCATGTGTCATCTACTCCCATATTGAAGTCAGAGCTGATCTGTGTGCCCAATAAAATATGGCACAAGTGATGGTGTTACCGAGTGCAAGCTCGCTCTGCTCACCACATGACAGGCCAATAAATCAGAGATGAGGTGTTGAGGCAATGAATATGTCTTTATTCGGAGAGACTGAGAAGATGGTGGACTAGGGTCCCAAAAACCATCTTACTGGGGTCTGGATGCCAGTTTCTTTTATAGAATCAGAGAGGGAGAGGAGGTGAGGAAGTAAAGTAAAAAGGGCCATCAGTCTTGCAAAAGATCTCCTGGAATGACCAGCCTCGGTGAGAGGATGTGTTAATTTCTTCTTTCTTGCAGCCATTCACAGGTGGGCAGGGTCAGATGGTCTCCCTGTGAGCTGAACAGAGGCACTTTAGTTTAACATTCAGGCAGAGGGGCAGGGGTCCCTGAGGCAGGCCATTAGGTATGATTATAATAAGGAAAGCAATGAAAAGCAAAGGTTAAAGTCAAAGAAACAGATCCAACACGGAGTCAAAATTGGCTCTTCCCTGTTACAATGGTATATGATTCAGAAACTAGGTTATAAAAGATATTGCATCTTCAACCTTACCTTTTGAATTGTGAATTGTGAAGACACTCAAGCAGTCCTGTGGAGAGGTCCATGCAAAGAGGAACTGAGGCCTCCCATGAAGGGACAGCACCATTGAAACCGGAGGGAAGGGGGCAGGGCACAAACTGTAAAAGAATGACATAGTCAAGGTCATGACATAAACTGATTAGAACCAAATAGATCCAAGACGGTGGACAAGCTGACTTCCACTAGACCTTGAGCCTCAGTATATACACTCATTGTAACACATCAGAAAGCTAAATGACACAGCCACCAGCACCATGACAGTTCTGAGGCCCAACATCAAAGATCAAAAAGTGGGTGGTGGGCAAGTTCCTGGAAATCCCCGCCCCTTCCCCAAAATAGCTGGAATACTCCTCCCACTCCTTAGCCTATGAAATTACCCACCCCTGTAAAAACTGCCAACCCCATACCCTGGTGCCTTTCTCACCTTCTGAGATGGCCCACACTCTGTGGAATGTGTTTCTCTCTAAATAAATCCTCTTCTTACCTATCACTTTGTCTGTCACTGAATTCTTTCTGCTATGAGACATCAAGAACCTGAGCTTCTTTAAGTCCTGAAACCAGGTGTGTGATCTCAGTTAAAAGACCGTGGGTTTTGGCTGGGTTCGAGTCCCAGCCCCATGGGCTCAAGTCTCAATCCGAGGTGCACGGTTTCACCATCTGTGTCAGCCACCTTGAAAGTGTATTCTCCAGTCCTAATCAAGCCTTCAGATGACTTCAGCCCCAGCCGACATCTGACAGCAACTTCACAAGAAAACCCAAGCCAGAACTGCCCAGCCAAGCCTCGCCTGAATTCCTGACCCATAGAAACTATAAGAGATAAAAAATGATGTGGTTGTATTAAGCCACTAAATTTGGGGGTAATTTATTATACAGGAATAGATCATTAATACAGTTGGGCTTCAAAGTCAGATTTGTCTGAGTTGAGAACCAGATTTCTTCATCTTTTTTCCTCTTGCTACCTCTGATTTAAAAAAAAAAGGCTTGTCTTACTGAGTGTGACCTAAATAGTGTCCCAGGAGTTATGGAATCCAGCAGAGTATTTGAGTTATAGGACATAATACAAGATTCCAAAAGTACTCAATATGCCCAGATAAAAAGCAACTCCAAATGAAATCTGTTTTCCTAATTTCTCATTTTTTAAGTTTCAAGGGGCCATTTTAAATATGAAAACTCTTCCTGAAGTAGATGAAATTTTGAAATGCTTACTAAACAATTTCACTTATTCAATTTGTTATACATATGTTAAATTACATATTATATAAAATAATGTTCTAATTTAGAAGTGTTATTTTCCCCACTCTAACATCAGTCAACTATTTTACTCATATTCTTCATATGCATAGTTTACATCCTTGCTCTAGATATCCATGGATCAACAGCATTGGCATCTGGGAACTTGTTAGAAACGCAGAATCTCTAGCTCTCCCCTAGACATATTGAATCAAAATGTGCACTTTAACAAGATGCCCAGGTGATTGGCGTGCACATTAAACTTTGAGATGTACTGGTCTACACAAGAGTTGCAATCACTAGTGTCATCTGTTTTCTAGAACACATAATCTTCACTTCCATGTAAGCTGCTTGCAGTATAGCATGCTATGAACTTCTGTATGATGCTACAGCAGATGCTGCTCATTACTCTCCCAATAGCCATTATTCTTTACCTTAACTATGGAACTCCCATTTTGTTTGGGTGTAACACTGTGCCCAGTTAGAAAAACTCAACTTCCCAGACTTCTTTGCAGCTAGGCTTGACCATACAACAGAGTTCAACTTCTGACTAATGAGAGGTAAGCAAAAATTGCTGGATGGGGCTTCAGGAAAAATTCTTCATAAAAGGGGTACTCGGGGCTTCCCTGGTGGCACAGTGGTTTAGAGTCCGCCTGCTGAGGCAGGGGACACGGGTTCGTGCTCCGGTCCGGGAAGATCCCACATGCCGCGGAGTGGCTGGGCCCGTGAGCCATGGCTGCTGAGCCTGCGCGTCCAGAGCCTGTGCTCCGCAACGGGAGAGGCCACAACAGTGAGAGGCCCGCGTACCACACCAAAAAAACAAAAACAAAACGGGGTACTCGGCTTGCGTGCATTTTTGGACTTGCCTTCTGATCCTAATCCTTTCTTTTATTTCTGCCTGAAATGTGGACATGAAGCTAGAAGGTGGAGCTGTCATGTTATAATCACAAGGATTAAAATCACACAATGAGGATGGTGGAGGGAAAGTGAAAAGGAGCTTGTGTTCCTAATGGGACTGTGGTATGGCTATATCAGACTTGGACTGCTCAGATCCAAACTTCTTGCCATGTGAGAAGAATTCAACTTTTTGTGATTAAGCCATTGTAGTTAGGCTTCTATTACATGCAGCTGAACACAATCGTGAGGCAAGCTGCCGGCACACGTTCATGTAACAGCAGGATGGTACTGCTGTGTTGTTTTTCATTTCTTCTGTAGGTATGTATTTCCCTGGTTGCCCAAATTTAACCACTTACTATACTGCTTTTAAAAGTAGTTTTAAAAAGGCTTATTTACAAGAACATTTAATCACAACCATGGGGTCATATATGCAGGAATAATGACTAAATATATGTTCATTTATGTTCCTCCTTTGTTTTTAATCTATGTCCATCAGGTGACCTCTGTCAGCAGCCATAATTAGTATTGATAGAGTGCTTACCCCTTTAGTACTTTGTTTTCCAAAATTATATAATTGAGATAGGGCCTTATAATAGGAAGACTTTGTAAAATTGCAAATGTAAGGCAATTTCCTCTTTTCTGATCATCCTTAACTTCTATTTAGGCATTTATAGGCATCAGAATAAATCTGGGCATCCAGTATTCTGAATCTAGATAGAGCCAATAGTAAGGGGGCTGAGCGGAGAGGGGTCTCTCCTACGCAGGGTGATTTCTTTGGGATTAGGAATTAAAGGTAGAATAAGGAACGGAAACACACGTTTAGAGTTTGGAATAAAAATCCTGATGCAGAAGTAGTTTCTAGAGAAGCAGCTGAATTCATTTTAGGGGCTCAAGGCCCTAGATAGTGCACTTTGGGGAATGATGGAGAGGAGGTTGTATCCACGTTGCAGCATAAAGGGAACTGGATAGAAAACTACTAGGAGAATGGGTGTTTCCTCCCAGAAACTTTGGGCTTTGGGTTTCCAGAGTAATATGGGATGGGGTTGTAGTTATTTATTTGGTTATTAATGGACAGGTTGACCCCAGGACACTGGAGGACTTGGGAAGGACTGGAGTTGTATCTGTCAAATCACCTGGCAGCTGTGTCTGGCATATGTTTGAGATCCGCTGTAGGTTTGTCAAATGTGTGTTCATTTGGTCTATATCCAAGGTAATCATCAGCATAATATAAAAGCTTATCCAGAATATTTATCAAAACAACAGTTTTATCAAGCCAAAATTTTCCATACAAAACTCCAGAATTGGAATTAAAGATTCAGAATGGGCTTCCCTGGTGGCGCAGTGGTTGGGAGTCCGCCTGCCCATGCAGGGGACACGGGTTCGAGCCCTGGTCTGGGAAGGTCCCATATGTGGCAGAGCAACTGAGCCCGTGTTCCACAAATGCTGAGCCTGCGCTCTGGGGCCCGCGAGCCACAACTGCTGAGCCCACGCGCCACCGCTGCTGGGGCCCGCGCGCCTGGAGCCCGTGCTCTGCAACGGGAGAGGCCACCACAATGAGAAGCCCGTGCGCTGCGGCGAAGAGTAGACCCCGCTGGCTGCAGCTGGAGAAAGCCCGTGCGCAGCCTCGAAGACTCAATGCAGCCAAAAATAAATAAATTTATTTAAAAAACACAAAAAACGAATACATAGGTAGTCTGAAATGGAGAAAAAAAAAAGATTCAGAATGAACAAACACTTGAGGAGCATCTGCTTTGTGTCAAGCATCGTGAAGGTACTTTTACATGCACTTTCACCAGCGAGGCGAGCGACTGCCCTCTCCACAGAGGTTTACTTTGTTCATCTGATCAAAATAGAAACCCCCTGCTGCTCCTGCTGAGCCCTCGTGTGCTGATCACGCCCAGGATGCTCCACCCCTGAGGAGGAGGAGCCTGAACAGCCAGGAGCCGACCAGCTGGCTCCGAGCACCTGTTCCATTGTCTCACCCTCGCCCCCGCAAGGCTTCTGGGTAAGAATGAATTTTTTTCTAATCTGAATAATGCATGTCATTCCTATTCTAGAGCTATACTTACGCCTAAAACAAATAATGCCCTTCCTTAAGTCAGTATCTTTCCACTGAGCTATCTATCGCCTATTAACTTCACCTGACTGTATCTCAGTCAACGGAACTAGCGGAAGTCATGTAACAGAGAAACAACAATAAAGAGGGATCCCAAATTGTAGTTTGATCCCAAATTATAGTTAGGTGTTGTAGTTAAAATTTTTTTTTTGATGTACCAGACCAATCTGTCTCAAATTTGAGAGCTATATTAACCTTTTCAAGGACAAAACCTTCTTGTAAAGTCCCACGAATATGTTCACTTACTTCAGTGGGAGGAACACTCCCTTAAAGAAACAGAAGTCTTGGGCTTTCCTGGTGGCACAGTGGTTAAGAATCCTCCTGCCAATGCAGGGGACACGGGTTCAATCCCTGGTCCGGGAAGA
This sequence comes from Aethalodelphis obliquidens, assembly GCF_003676395.1. Lineage (NCBI taxonomy): Eukaryota > Metazoa > Chordata > Mammalia > Artiodactyla > Delphinidae > Aethalodelphis > Aethalodelphis obliquidens. The sequence continues at coordinate 22,790,301 of NW_020837948.1, forward strand.
TCCGACATGCCACGGAGCAACTAGGCCCATGTGCCACATACTGAGCCTACTCTCTAGAGCCTGTGAGCCACAACTACTGAGCCCAAGTGCTGCAACTACTGAAGTCTGCATGCCTAGAGCCTGTGCTCCACAACAAGAGAAGCCACGGCAATGAGAAGCCTGTGCACCGCAAGGAAGAGTAGCCCCCGCTCGCCACAACCAGAGAAAAGCCCGTGCGCAGAAACGAAGACCCAACACAGCCAAAAATAAATAAATAATTTTTTAAAAAAAATTAAAAGAAATGAAACAAAATTCTTATTCTACAAAAAGAGTTTTCCAGATATGAATTATCACTGCAGATGAATGATCTCTTTATAACCAGATGATTTTTATGCTATCTTTAAGATGAAAACTCAACATTTAAAACTGTTCACAAAACTCCCGCCTCTAAGAAACAGCAAATCCCTCTCACCTGCTGCATAGTTGGAGAAAACCTATACCAGCCAAGAGTCTATTTCTATACAAAACCATTCCCAATCACATATGGGGTCTTTGGAGGCCCTAACAGTATAAGGCACTGCTCTGTTTCCTTCTGTGTGGTTTAAGGGGAACTATATCACGGCATGATGCTTTCAATTTGTTTCTGTAGAATACTGTTAATCTGGTTCCATTGGTCTGGGTTTGCTGGCTGTGTGAATGGTTGATGTCTTAGGCACAGATGAAATCTTCAACTTTGTTTTGCACAAGCTTTTAAGCCCAGTTTGCATGCTCAAGTGTCAGACACCCGCCATGAGATGGGTTCTCTGACCTGGAGATACCCATTCCAACCAGTTAGTGGTGTTGCAAGAACTGCAGGGCCTTGGAGGAGCTTTGTCCTCTGAGGCTGCTGGCCGCCCAGAAATCTGAATCTTGCTTTTATGACACCTGGTTGCTGGCCATATGGCGTTTCAAGGGGTCTGTGATCATTTTCTGAAAGAATTCAGCAGAATCATGTTACAGCGTCCAGGGTCTAAAAGAGGCATTTGGCACTGACACAAGAAACACATTACTGGTGACTCTGTTGGCACCATATAGAAAGGGGGCAAACCCTGGGAAAGCCTGGCTTAACCCGGTAAGGGACAAAGCAAGGAAAGGATTGGCTGGGATGCCCATCAGAGATTTTGTAGTTCAAAGGACTCATAGTAGATTTATTCTAAAATTTTGGACAGAAATTTCAGGGTCATATTTATTCATAGTTCCATTTCGTTACTATACAAACCATTGCCTCAAAAATACTGATCATTAAAAACCTCAGAGAAGATGTATTGTTATTTTTATTGCTGGAAGGAACAGTGATGACAACATCTGTGATGTTATCTTTCAGCAGTAGGGTGACAAGTGACCTTTTTCTTGCTTCTGTATATTTTCTGTAATTTCCAAATGAACTACAATAATGCAGGAGTAGGGATTTAGACTCAAATGATTGGCTCCACTATCTAATACCTATGTGGCCTTGGGCAAGTTATTAACTCACTCTACTTCCATTTCCTTCTGTAAAATGGGGATAATAATACTAATAATATCTGCTTTCATGAAGCTCTTGTGAGGACTGAATGAGACAATACAAATAAAGAGTTAAGACAGTGCCTGGCACATAGGAACTACACCCAAATATTAGCTCTTGTTACTATTATTACTGTACTTCATTGACTCTAAGACTCACTGTTTTTCTCTCTCCAATTCGTAATTTCTTTCTAATTGGGATGTATCTTACATTAGCTGGTGTGAAATGGCTTAAAGGACAGTTCTTTTTTCTGTCTTGATGATACATGAAACAGACAGGCATCTTAAGCGATAATTTGTGTTAGCTGAATAGTTATTTCTGACTCTATATATTTCCTGTGAGGGATGTGACAGGATAGCATTTAGCCCTGATGTTTTGGGCCACTCTCCACCCCCTCCCTTCCTGCCTCCCCAGCTGAACAGTACGGTGGGTGCCAGGCTGCAGGGACCCACCCCTTCCTTGCCTGGTCCTCTTGGAACTGCAGTATGGAGGGGTGAGTTGAATCCAGGGGAGTGCTGGGCTTTGGGGGCACTTGCAGCACACCTGGAGAAATAGATAAGGAGTAGAATAAATTTGGGTGGCAAGATGGTAGTCTAAAATGGAAGGTTTAGGTGTGGCCACGTCACACAGATTTTTGACCGTGGTGGTTTAGTGCAGCCTGCACAGCTGTACAATGAACTTTTAACTGCTGCAGCCTGCACCAGAGTCTCTTTCCCTTGGGCCACTCGGTATTTTGAACTTGCTGGTTACGGCTACTTATGAGGCTTTATTCACAGGCCAGTGGCTGTCTTTTATAGAGGAGGACCCAGTAAATGTAGGGGATCCATGGTTGGCCTCAGCAGATAGCCACGAGGGGCTGGTGAGCAAGCGTACCCTGGCCTTGCTGTCCTCCACAGAGGTACTGTCCCCAAGTGGTGGCTTTGATGTGTAGGCTGCAGCTCATTTCTTGGATTACACAGGCACACGTGCTTCAGCCTCCTGGGCTTCCTGCAATACCAGTGGGCTTCAGAGGGATTAATAGTGGAGGAGCTGAGGCAATCATCCACTTACAGGGAAAAGAGATTTTTTTGGATATACTTTTAAAGCAGCGTTCTTTTGCTGCTTTAAAATGCAACGCAGCTGCTGTGTGTGTGTGTGTTGCAGAGCGTTTCAATTATGAGTGCCAGCCCTTGGTGGTGGGGAGCATTAGCTGAGCTGTCTCAATTCCATTCTGCCTCCAGACCAAAGAAGTGAGCTGTCAAGGAGCTAATTTGGGGGTCACAGGACTTGTGCACAGATTCAGATATCACTCTCCACCATGTGATCTTAACAAGACTCAGATTAGAAAGCAGTGTTTTTAGGACTAGTGAACCCACAGCAAGAGGTAGCAGAAACAGCCTCTATGGCCAAAGAGGGGAAAGGCCTGCTCACACAAGAATGTAAATGCTATGTAGTGAACTGGGGCCTCCATTCAAATCAGTATTGGCGTGCTAGTGAGGTACAACCTGTGCTCTGATCGAAAACTATGTAACCATGTCCCATCTAGACTAACACACACCTTTTGTGGTTATCCAATTCTGATTCTGTGGAGATAGTTTACAGCTCTGTAAGTTGAAAATAACTGATGGCAATGCAAAATAATTGTTGTCTACAGACACAGAAATGATTCCTTCTGTGGAGGGGCAATGCTTCCCCACCATCCTGTGCGAAAGCCAATTTTGTATCTATTTGCACATTCATTTAAATACTCCTTACTCCATAAGAATTTGTGCTTCTTTGATTTCTCCTTTGAACCAGTTGCCTGTCTCTTCCATTTAATCAGTGAGTTAAATAAAATCTTTACCGTAAGTTCATTTTATATCTGTATGTGAGTTATGATTTTGCTTCTTTTGAAAATAGCTTTTAACACTAGAAACATGGGGTTCAAAGGCTAAATGGAAACTTAGGAAATGTTAAATACACTGGGTGAGAAGGAAAGTCCCCTCAAATAAGACTGGGGATGCCACTAGGTCAAATTTCTAGACTTTGCTCAAAGCAGCAATATCTTAAATGCCCTTCTCTGAGAAAAGACAGTATGCATAGGTGGATTTCTCTTCCAATCTAGAAAATTCATAGTTCTAAAAATAATCTCTTGCCAAGAGATATTTCCCAATTGATTTAAAGTTCCCAGGTCATGGTCTCTGGACAACTGACATAAACCCTGGCACACTGGCACAGCTCAAAACAAGGTGGTGCTCCTTCTCTCAATGCCACTGAATCTCTGCTGTGGTCTTGCCAACTCCTTTTGGTTTGGACTAAGTACTGAGTTCTCGGAATATAATTTTGTTCTGGGCTAACTGCCCAAGGTACTGGGGATTGAGTCATTTTCTAAATTTGGTAGCTGTGGGCCAGTGCTATGATAATCTTGTATGTCCTGCTAACGTTTAACTCTGGACTTTTTTCAAGGGTGGTTAGTAAAGATTTAGCATTAAGTAATCCGCTTTTTATGAACAACATTCATTATGGTATGAGGCAGCTTAAGCTATAGCTGCTGCAAGAATCACAACTTTACCCAAGATGGAGAATCCCTCTATCAAAACTGAGCAAGATAAATATTGAGAAGGGTGCATTTTGAACGTTAATGTCTTTGTACTTTAACTCTGAAAAGCAAGGGAAATTGTTTCTGGACTTTTCATTTCTTTGGACCATAGTGACTTTAGATTCACTTTGTAACCAGGGCTTAGTTGACGGACCCCCGTTGCTCTTTGAGAATGAAAAGGAGTTTCTATTCATATTTCTATGTTGACAATTTTTTGTTGGACTATCTTAATGTTGTCATTTACTGTCATGGTGAACCTGTAACAAACTATGTTGGACAGTGAGGCTGCTCAGGATTTGTGATGGGATACAAAAGACGTAGCCAGCTTTCATAATTGGGTAGAAACTGGCTTTGACCCTAATCCACCTAATGTATTGCTCTGATACATTTTTGAGCCTCTGGAGGCAAAATCAAAACTCCCACCAGTCGTTCCAGGATGCTATTCAAAGGGGAAGGGGGCTTCCCTGGTGGCGCGGTGGTTGGGGGCCCGCCTGCTGATGCAGGGGACACGGGTTCGTGCCCCGGTCCGGGAAGATCCCACATGCCGCGGAGCGGCTGGGCCCGTGAGCCATGGTCGCCGGGCCTGCGCGTCCGGAGCCTGTGCTCCGCGACGGGAGAGGCCACAACGGTGAGAGGCCCGCGTGTCGCAAAAAAAAAAAAAAAAAAAGGGGGAAGGCATTGGTATTGGGAAGCACTCATGGTGAGAGCACACGAGATGTTACTGGCAGACTGCTGATATCTTCCCCCAAGGGGGAGGCTGTGCCCCAGGATTAGTGGTTAATAGAACACAAAACTAGAGTATATGTTTGGGAAATACTTCCATGTGAAGCATGTTCATTAGGTAACACTTTCTCCACCATGAGAAAGCCATGAGTTTGGAAGGAGACAATGGGCAAGGATAGCATAGACTCTTCATTTTCCCTCCCTTCCGAGAGAGAGCTGCCCAGAGAGAACATGTATGTGCCTTCCTCCTCCACGTGCAGAGGACGGCCCTGCCAGTGCTGTTGGGAGAGGGGCTAATTCCATTTCCTATACCAGGAAGCTTTTCTATCCACAGATACGAGCCCCCTTCTCCAGCATCGGTTTTATCAGTAACAAAGGTGGTAATTGGAGCACATATCTGGTTGGGTTTTCTTTGGGGTTTTTTTTTTGTTGTTCCCTAACAACATGTCATTAATCTCAGTGCTTATGAGTGAGCACAGATTGGCCTCATTGTAAATCTACTTTATCAGTGGTGTTACGGTTTATTAACTGCTTCCTGTGAATGAATGTTGAGCTTGTCTCGGGCCTGGCTGGTAGAGATTACACATTGCTGAGCCCTTGCAGGTTCCTGTGCACTCATGTGATGTAGTCTGTGTCTAAACAGTTTTACCAACTTTTGTGGCTTTAGACTTTTTTTTAAACATCTTTTCGACTTGGAAGCCCCTCCTTCCCTTCCAATAAAAAGGAGGGGGGGAAACCTTATTTTACTTATTTACTTTAAAATTTATAGTACAGAAAAGGCTTTATAGGCTGTTGTCAACTTCTTTTTTTAAAAATTAATTAATTAATTTTTGGCTGGGTCGGGTCTTCGCTGCAGCACGGGCTTTCTCTAGTTGTGGCGAACGAGGGTTACTCTTCGTTGTGGTGTGCAGTTTTCTCATTGCGGTGGCTTCTCTTGTTGCGGAGCACGGGCTCTAGGCGCATGGGCTTCAGTAGTTGTGGCACATGGGCTTAGTAGCTGAGGCTCGCGGGCTCTAGAGTGCGGGCTCTAGAGTGCAGGCTCAGTAGTTGTGGCGCACAGGTTTAGTTGCTCCACGGCATGTGGGACCTTTCCGGGCCAGGGCTCGAACCTGTGTCCCCTGCATTGGCAGGAGGATTCTTTTTTTTCTTTTTTTTAATCCAGGCTTGCTAAAGTGATAAATCAGTGGGATGGGTGAGTGCTCGCTCTAGAGAAGTGTTTCTTTTATTTATTTATTTTTTGGCCACACCATGTGGCATATGGGATCTTAGCTCCCTGACCAGGGATCGAACCCATGCTCCCTGTAGTGGAAGCTTGGAGTCTTAACCACTGGACCACCAGGGAAATCCCAGCAGGAGGATTCTTAACCACTGCACCACCAGGGATTGTTGTCCATTTCTACTTCTTCCTTTGTGCATTGCCTTTTCCCTTTTCCCTTTTTGTTTGATGTGGCATTTGGTAAATCTATTTTATAGTAAAGATCTATACCCTTTGTTGTAAACACTGAAAATATTGACATCTGTTTCTTTTAAATTTTATTTCAAAACTCAAGGAGAAGAAGGGTGTCATTTTTGGACTATCTTTGAATCCCAATATTGCGCAATACTATATTAAATGGCACATGTATTTTGTTTAAAATTATCTCTTAATCATTCAAAATAAATTAATCACATTCCAAATCAGTCTGCTGTATTTAAAATTAACCCCAGAACTAGTGTGTGTTCATACACATACACACACACACACCATACATTCATTTTCAATATTTGAATGAGAACCAATTTACCTGAGGAGATATTTTAATAATTTATTCAAGAAAGAACAGCTCTGTAGAAAAATAAACCTTATCTAAGGCTCCAGGATGGGGATTTAAGCAAAATTCATCCACATTATAACAGTTTTGTTAGCATCTCAGTCTCCAAAGACATTATTCACCAAATAACTTCTCTTTTAGTGAGATACAAAAAACTGAACATGCACATACAATTACACAAGTGCACGTACTAGAAAATTCAGTTACATATTCAGAACATTGTAACCAGCTTTTCAGACCCCGTTATCTCTATTTTTGTTTCTTTCAGCTATTTGCTCCACTTTTATCTTTCTGCATTTCCCCACATTACTTAAGAGAGTATACATTACATACATACATACACACATACATATATGTACATACATATACATATCAATATATACACATACATATATGTATACACATTCATATATAATATATTGATATTTTCTTTTTACTTCACAGTTGATGCTGTGATATTAGTTTTATATCAGGTAGTTGTAGATATATTCCTTTTATCATCAGAAAAAAAGTTTATGTGCAAAATCTTCAAGTGTTGCCCACGTGAAAAACAATAGCGGGAATTCCCTGGCTGTCCAGTGGTCGGGACTCCGTGCTTTCACTGTCGGTGGTGCAGGTTTAATCCCTGGTTGGGGAACTAAGCTACCACAAGGTGTGGCCAAAAAATAAAAATAAAAACAAGAAAAACGCTAGCATAGAGGAAGTAGGATCCATTTGACAACGCACAGTAAAACTCTCAGCTGTCCAGATCCCCAAAGGGGTCTGAGATCCGTGTGTCTCAGGCCCCATCAGTCTGGAGCACATTGGAGTAGCTCATGATTTCACTGGCTGTGCCTTCTACCCACTATTGTGGGGTTTCTGGCCTTTGCCAAACCCCTGGAGGGTCTCATGTGTTGCCCACACACAGTGCTTTCAGCTACCAGGGAATGGCTGTTAGTACTCCACTCCCTGGGGCACACTTCACAGGCCTGCAGGTAGGCGGCAGAGTGAAGAAACACGGAGGAAGGGAGGACGTGGGCCAGAGGGGCAGTAAGAACCACAGTTTCTCAGAATGCCCCCTCTCTCATTCAGTCACCACTCTCCTGCACCTTCTTTTGTAGGTGCTCCTTTTCCTTTCTTTTTTTTGTGTTTTGGATTTTTTTGGCTGCACTGGGTCTTCATTGGTGCACGTGGGCTTTCTCTAGTTGCAGTGAACAGGGGCTACTCTTAGTTGTAGGGTGCGGGCTCTAGGTGCGCAGGCTTCAGTAGTTGTGGTGCGTGGGCTCAGTAGTTGTGGCTTGCAGGCTCTAGAGTGCAGGCTCAGTAGTTGTGGTGCATGGGCTTAGTTGCTCCATGGGATCTTCCTGGACCAGGGCTCGAACCCATGTCCATGTCCCCTGCACTGGCAGGCGGACTCTTAGCCATTGCACCACCAGGGAAGTCCCTCGCTTTTCTTTAGGTGAGTTTCTTCTCCAGGAACCCTGGAGTCCTCTCCATGGGCCTTTCTTGTCATGATCACCTAGCTCTGAGCCCTAGGTCAGGCCCAGCTGGGGTTTAAGCTAAGGCTCCTATTACATTTTCTAGTTGGTTGAGTTGCAAAGAGTTAAACATGTATTCACTGGAAAACAAAATTTCAAAAAAGTTTTAGATGGAATGCCATTCAGTCTTCACTAATGTCTTAAACAATGTAATTTGAACGTGAGTCAAACTTTCCTTATTGACTCAGGGTCAACATTGTGAACATGATTGCTGGCACCGTTCTGTAATATAGCTATTTCCTGTCTGTTGAGGGGTGTAACTGTCTGTCCCCATTCCTAAACTGCTATGCTGTTGAGTATCCTATGTGTTTTATTCATGGTTACAGTGCCTCCCTTGCTGCCTTTCTATCAGCTGTCATGTCTTGTAGTGAACATCCTTGTGAATTAGAAACTGGAAAAGAAATCTTAATAAACTAGGTGTAAAATAAGAATAAATGGGCTCTGCTGAGAACTACTGGAGTTTTCCCATAAATGCCATGCATGACCTCGAGCGAATGTGGGGAATCTTCATTTTGGCTGCTCTGCTGCCTTTGTGATTTAGCACTTGGGTCACAGCTGAATCTCTGATCTGTGACTATACATCCTGATTTTTCCATGAAAATCCTGGCGTCCTGGAGTAATATGTTAATAGTGTCCTATTTCATTCTCAAAAGTGCTCCAGATAGGATCATAGATTCAGTGGTCACCCTACAGATGAGTGATGTCATCAGCATGAATAAATACTGTACTAATTTCTTCTCCGAGTGATCTGTATATCAGGATTGTACTCGGAGTCACAAAAAATTTAAAAAGAAGACATGAAAATATATGGTAGAGCTCCATTCTAAAGATTTCTAGATTTGTCCACCCAACAGAAAACTGAGATGGAAGAAGGAAAACTCATATTAAGTGCCTCCTGTTTACTTTGTTCTTTATTAGATACATTCACATTTACCAAATTTGTTTAATCCTCAGCGTAGATGTAATTCCTTTTTCCATAAAAGGATAATTAGCTCACAAACCTTGGGGATGACAGACAGAAAGAAAAGATAAGCCTTGTACCGTTGATGGACTTGTGTCAGATTCTTTCCTTCTGTTTCCAATCACAACGTATGTCAGTGTCATACAGCCAGCTGGAGTACCTCTTCCCGGTAAATTTATAGCATTGTCCTCACTTTTAGTTAAGGGGCAGAGGTCGGATAGAAAAAGAAAGGCTTAATTTAATTCTGAAATATTTGGAAAGCCTCGGTTTGGAAGAAGTGCTGAATATTATGTCATAGCTTTAGGTAATTGTAAACCCTACCCAACTGATTACTGCTTTAGTTTCTAAGGTCTGTGGTTTGAATAACATTTTAAAGCTTGTAATGAGTCAAAGGAATGGAAAATTGTGGGGGAAAATATGACTTTAACCATTCTGGGTGTATTTGAAAATGCAAGCCTTCAGGTTTAGAGTACAAAATAATAGAATTCTGAGGAATATGGGATGGTACCCAGTCCATCCATAATCATTTTTTAAAATGTATTAATATATTAGGGCTTAAATAAGCCATTTCATTTTTTATATATTGTTTTTTCCCTGTTTTTTTTAAAATTTCTGTTTTCTTTTTTCTGCCTTTCTGTAAGTTACCTGGACATTTTTTGAAATTCCATTTTGATATATCTAGCATTTTTTAATGTATCTTTCTATATAGGTTTTTTTGTGGTTGTTCTGGTTATCACATTATACACGCATAAACTATCAGTCTATTTTTTATGTTATTCTTTTTTGAAGTATAGTTGATGTACAATATTATATATGTTTCAGGTGTGCAACATGGTAATTCACAATTTCTAAAGGTTATACTTCACTTAAAGTTATTATAAAATATTGGCTATATTCCCTGTGCTGTACAATATATCCTTGTAGCTTATTTACTTTACACATAGTAGTTTGTACCTCTTAATCCCCAACTCCTATCTGGCCACTCTCCCCTTCCCTCTCCCCACTGGTAAGTACTAGTTTGTTCTCCATATCTGTGAGTCTGCTTCTTTTTTTGTTATATTCACTAGTTTGTTTTATTTTTTAGATTCCACATATAAGTGATATCATTATCATAGTCTATTGGTGTCAACATTTTACCACTTCAAATGGAGTGTAAAAAACTTATTTCCTTTTAAGTCCCTTTACTGTCTCCTATTCATAATAAAATAGTTGAAATATTTCCTCTATAAACATTGAAAACCATTTGCTTCAATGGTCAAACATAATTTAGGAACTCAAGAGGAGTCTATTGTATTTCACCCATATTTTTACTCTTTCTGTTTTTCTTCCTTCCTTTCTGATGTTCCAAGATTCCTTCTTCTATTATTTCCTTTCTGTTTCAAGAACTTCCTGTAGCCATTTTTAAAGGGTGGTTTTGCTGGTGACAGAGTCTCTTAGTTTTCTTTCATCTGAGAATATCTTGATTTCCCCTTCATTTCTGAAGGATATTTTTGCTGAATATAGGATTTTGGGTTGACAGTCCTTTTAGCACTTGACAAATGTGAACCACGTCCTTCCAGCTTCCATGATTTCTGATAAGAAATCTAATATCAAATAGTTTTTCTCTTATTGGTGAGGTGTTGTTTCTCTATGGTTTTTTCAAGGTTTTTACTTATCTTTAGTTTTTAGAAGTTTGGTTATGATATCTTGGTGGGGATTTCTTTAGGTTTATCCTATTTGAAATTCCTTTAGCTTCTTGAACGTGTACATTTATGTCTCTTGCCAAATTTCAGAAAATTTTCAGCCATTATTTCTTTGAATTTTTTTTCCCCATCTTTTTTCTCCTCTCCTTCTAGGACTTCAGTGACACAAATGTTAGAACTTTCGTTATGGTCCCATAGATGCCTGAGGCTCTGTTGATTTTTTTTTCCAGTTTATTCTCTCTCTGTACACATTAGGTAATTTCATTGTTCTATCTTCAAGTTCACTGTTTCCTTCCTCTTTCCTCTTCATTGTGCTGTTGTACCCATCAATTGAGGTTTTTATTTTGGTTATTGTATTCTTCAACCCTAAAATTTCCTTTTAGTTCTTCTTTATGTCTTCTTCCTCTTTTTGTTTGTTTGTTTTTTGGTAAGACTTTTTTCCCCATTTGTTTCAAGTATGTTTGTAAATCTTGTTGAAGTAATTTTATGACAGCTGTTTTAAAATCCTTATCAGATAATTCTAACAACATCTGTGGCATCTCAGTATTGGCATTTTTTTTATTGCCATTTCTTATTCAAGTTGAGATTTTCCTGGTTTTTGTTATGCAGTGATTTTTTTTTTTAATTGCATCTGGACATTTTGGGTATTATGTTGTAAGACTCTGGATCTTATTTAAATCTTCTATTTTGGCAGGCCTCCTCCAACATCACACTGGCAGGGGAAGGTGCTGCTAGGTTCCCAGTTCAATCTCCTTTGATACCCCTAGGAGGAGGAAAAGGCACTTCATTATAGCTGGGTGAGTGTGGAAATCTAAGCTCCCCACTGGACCTTTGCTGACAGGGTGGGGTTAGTTTTCCCCATAGTGTTGGGCTGGAGTTGGGTGGTTTTTGTCAAAAATTTTCTGTCTTGCTGGGCTGACCTAGCTAGAGAGAACAGGCTTTAGGTAGAGAGAACAGGACTTTAGCTAAAGAGAATAGGCTTGTTCCATTTTTGTCTGTGTCTGTTGGTGTTTCTGGGTTCCAGGCTACTTCAGCACCCAGTCCAGAATATATAAGGCAAAAGAAAACCCAGAGAATTCACTGCCATGTTGTTTCTAAGGTTCCAGGGTCCCTGGCTGGTCTGTCTTCTCTCAACCTTTCAGAGTGTTCTTATGTTTGTTTTATATACAATATACGTACAGGGATTTGGCTATACCTGGAGGAAGGAATAGGGAGAAATGCACCCACTCTAGCTTCCAGTCATAATCTTTTAACCCTTTTGATGCACCCTCAGTTTCCAAATATTTTGAAATAACTGACTCCAGAAAGTTCTATAACCAAGGTAGATATGTGGATTCCTGTGTCAGCTGGTTCCATCAACTAGTCACGTGTTTGGGTTGTCATTTGTAACTGGGGATATTAATTTAGGAGCAAATTTACATTGACTGACTTACCTTTTTCACATTGCATTCTGCAAGCTACTTTGGGCCAAATTTCTTTCTTTTCTGAAATCATATGTAATTCTTTAGGCTAAGTCCCTAGTCTCTATCTCCTGAGTAAATATAAAAGTTTTTCCTAATTGGCGAATTAATTTCAGAAAAGTTTGCTTTGGATTTAGAAGTGAAACTGCTTCTTCTAATCTCAAAGTGCATTTCAAATATAGGCTTATTTGTAGAGTTTACCTGTGAGGTGTGGTTGCTGAGTAAATTTCAGGGTGTTACAAGTTCCTTTCCAAGGGATCGTAAGTTTTGCTCTCAGTGATGTGAGTCCTGAAGTAGGGCAGCTCCAGGTTGAGGACCTAGAATATGTGCCTGGATGGAGCCTCCAGAGTGGTGGCTTTGGCAAAGGGGATTAGGGAAGACCCCAGATGATGAGGGGGCTAGGGCAGCAGTCCTCAACCTTTCTGGCAGCAGGGACTGGTTTCATGGAAGACAGTTTTTCCACGGACTGGTGGGTGGGGCGGGGGAGAGGGATGGTTCAGGCCGTAATGCTAGTAATGGGGAGCGGCAGATGAAGCTTCACTCACTTGCCTGCTGCTCACCTCCTGCTGTGCCACTGGGTTCCTAACAGGCTGTGGACTGGTACTGGTCCATGGCCTGGGGGTTGGGGACCCCTGGGCTAGGAGATGACAAGCAAAGGAAGAGAAATGCATGCTACAAGGGGTGAGAGAGCACAGTGGTGTGGTTGAAGCTCCAAAGGCTAGAGACAGGAGACCACCAAATGTGGCATATCCCTGAAAGTTAGTCAATATGACTGACTTTGCCTATCAGGGTGGAGAAAGCCAGATATTTTGTCCTGTATTATGATATTCCAATGAACTATCACAGGAATTGCAAACTCAGATGTCTACAGGGACCAGGGTGGTGACATGGTTATGAAAAATATTTCCTTTCTTCTTAGCTCTATAATAAAATCAATAACTCTAGTATGATTATAATTAGCAAAACCTTCCAATGGCTTCCCATCTCACCCAGTAAATGACAGTAGTCTACAGGAACCCATACCATCTCTATCCTATAATCTCTCTGATCTCTTATCTTATGTACTTATTCAATACTTTGCTCCAAACCACATTAGCTTTTTTTTTTTTTTAAAGAGAAAGGTTTATTCAGGGAGAAATACATCCCATAGACAGAGTGTGGGCCATCTCGGAAGGTGAGAGTGGCACCAGGGTATGGGGTTGTCAGTTTTTATAGGGGTGGGTAATTTCATAGGCTAAGGAGTGGGAGGAGTATTCCAGCTATTTTGGGGAAGAGGTGGGATTTCCGGGTATTGGGCCATTGCCCACTTTTTGACCTTTTGTGGTTGGCCTTGGAACTGTAATGGCACCTATGGGTGTGTCATTTAGCTTTCTGATGTGTTACAATGAGTGTATACTGAGGCTCAAGGTCTAGTGGAAGTCAATTCGTCTGCCATCTTGGGCCTATTTGTTCCTAATCAGTTTATGTCTTGTCCTCGGGCTATGTCATTCTTTTAAGTGTTGTGCCCTGCCCCTTTCCTGTCTCATTGCACCCTCAGAGATTTTACTCCCATAATATTATCGGAAGCTGAGGGGCGAAGGTCTGTCTTCTGTAGCTGCTTCAGGGCTGAGTAGGGGTGTAGACCCTGCCTATCAGGGAGTAAGATCTCTGGATGCCTGATCTAGGGGACCCAGGGGCAGGACGGCTCTTGTTTTGAATCATTATGGGCTGGAATCCTTGCATAGTCATCATCTTGATGTGGAACTGGTTGAAACTGCTTCCATAGGCTTTCTATGAATCTCCTTGATGATGAAGCATAACAGCATTAGAGTATAAGAATAACTATAAATGACAAAAGACTTAAAAGGCATGATTAAACATCTGATTATAGTGTAATCAGTAAAGAAACTTGGTTACAATAACCAGAATTACAAATGACTGCATTTAACTTAACATATCATATAATCCTAGTTAAATATTTCTCTTTGAGTTACGTTAGGGGCCCTCTAAACTATCCCAAAGTTAACTGGAGATCAAAAGAATTTTAATTAAAATTTGATATTTGGGAAGTTTGTCAAAAAGTTGCAAAACATTTGATCAAATAAGATCATAGGCCACAGACTTCCCTGGTAGCACAGTGGTTAAGAATCCGCCTGCCAATGAAGGGGACATGTGCTCGATCCCTGGTCTGGGAAGATCCCACATGCAACTAAGCCCGTGTGCCACAACTACTGAGCCTGTGCTCTAGAGCCCACACACCGCAACTACTGAAGCCTGCATGCCTAGAGCCCATGCTCCACAACAAGAGAAGTCACCACAATGAGAATCCCGCACACCACAACGAAGAATAGCCCCCACTCGCTGCAACTACAGAAAGCCCATGCACAGCAAAGAAGACCCAGTGCAGCCAAAAATAAGTAAAATAAATAAATTACCTACTTTAAAAAAAAAGATCATAGGTCACTAGGAGACAATACTTAGTTTTTTTAACTAAAGTTACAAGAGATCTCAAAAGTAAATATGGTCACTTAAAGGCAAAGAAACTCATACAATCTGTTATCAAAAGCAGCATTCCAAGAAAACTTTGTTCTCTCTTTAAAAAAAAAAATTATTTACTTATTTATTTGGCTGTGTAGGGCTTAGCTGCAGCACGCAGAATCTTCGTTGCGGCATTGCAGGGTCTTTCACTGCAGCGTGTGGGCTCTTCCTTGCAGCACATTGGTTTCTGTCTAGTTGTGGCACATGGGCTCAGTAGTTGCGGCACACGGGCTTAGTTGCCCTGCGGCATGTGAGATCTTAGTTCTCCTACAAGGGATCAAACCTGCGTCCTCTGCATTGGAAGGCGGATTCTTAACCACTGGACCACCAGGGAAGTCCCCAAAACTTTGTTCTTGTAACAGAGAGAAAAACCAAATCCAACTCTTACCTCAGCTTACTCCCAACAAAATTCATTTGCCCAACTAAATTCAATCCAATCTTAGAAAATTCTGATCATGCGTAACTCTTTTTGGTATTTTTTCATTCCTCACACCTTCTTTTACTGAAAACACATATCTTACTTTCCTTAAAAATTTTTTTCCCACATTGAGTTACTTTTCTTGCTGACAAATTAGCAGTAGATATAATAAGGTCTAGTAAACTAGGTACAACAGAAGTATTATGCTTAACATTGATGACTCTAAAGGCATGTCTATATTAATCAAACCAACAAGCTTAAGCCACCTTCAATACCAGATATCAGTTTAGAACTGAATATTTTCCAGATGACATGAACCTGAAATTCATTCTAGCCAGATTTTTTCTATTTCCAAGTATTTATATAAGCACTTAATTTCCTTTAAGTCAATTAAACAGAGCTCTTTTATGAATTAATTTTTGGCAATACCATACATCTACGGCACACACATAGATACATACGAACACTCAAACACAGAGGCCTCATAGTTCCCATTCCAAAATTTCAGCCATCAGTCAGGTACAGCAATGTAAAACCCATCAGTCTACAAAAGAGGTTGGATTAAAATTTGGTTTCTGGCAGATGGAACAAGTCAAGCTCACTTGTCTAGATGGCTAAACCCTTTTTACTCATATTTATGGAAAAGATGCTTAGGATTTTTATTTGTCCTTGATAAGTTCCAAATGATTTACCCCTTTTTTCAAAATTTGCAGTTTAAAAAGATTGCAAAGATAAGGGTTCCTGAGAAGACCAGATAGGACATTTGCATCTCAAAGGTACAGGCAAGTTCCTCCTAGGATGACTTTGTTTCCCCTTTGTTTAATACTTACAAGCCTCTTAAGATAAATAGGGAAGGTAAATAGGGAAGCAGTAAATGGATTGGTGGGCTTTGGATTATTTTTGGAGCCACACCTCAGGTCATGTAAAGACTAAATTTATATGGGGCTTCCCTGGTGGCGCAGTGGTTGGGAGTCTGCCTGCGATGCAGGGGACACGGGTTCGTGCCCCGGTCTGGGAAGATCCCACATGCCACGGAGCAACTAAGCCCGTGTGTCACAACTACTGAGCCTGCATGCCACAACTACTAAAGCCCTCGTGCCTAGAGCCCAGGCTCCACAACAAGAGACGCCACCACAATGAAGAACTGCGCAACTCAACAAAGAGTAGCTCCTGCTCGCCGCAACTAGAGAAAGCTCGTGTGCAACAATGAAGACCCAACACAATCAAAAACAAGTAAATAAATGAATAAATAACTTTATAAAAAACAATATATGCAAAACAATCAATGTGATACACCATATTAACAAATTAAATAACAAAACCCATATTATCTCAATAGATGCAGAAAAAGCTTTTGACAAAATTCAACATCCATTTATGATAAAAACACTGCAGAAAGTGGGCATACAGGGAATCTACCTCAACATAATAAAAGTCATATACGACAAACCCACAGCAAACATCATTCTCAATGGTGAAAAACTGAAAGCATTTCCTCTAACATCAGGAACAAAACAAGGATGTCTACTCTTGCCACTATTATTCAACATAGTTTTGGAAGTCCTAGCCACAGCAATCAGAGAAGAAAAAGAAATAAAAGGAATACAATTGGAAAAGAAGAAGTAAAACTGTCACTGTTTGCTGATGACATGATACTATACATAGAAAATCCTAAAGATGCCACCAGAAATCTACTAGAACTAATCAACGAATTTGGTAAAGTTGCAGGATACAGAATTAATGCACAGAAATCTCTTGCATCCCTATATACAGATCAGAAAGAAATCAGAAAGAGAAATCTGATCAGAAAGATCAGAAAGAGAAATTAAGGAAACAATCCCATTTACCATCACAACAAAAATAATAAAATATCTAGGAATAAACCTAGCTAAGGAGGCAAAAGACCTGTACTCAGAAAACTATAAGACAATGATGAAAGAAATCAAAGATGACACAAACAGATGGAGAGATATACCATGCTCCTGGATTGGAAGAATCAATATTGTGAAAATGACTATACTACCCAAAGCAATCTTTGCAATCCCTATCAAATTACCAATGGCATTTTTCACAGAACTAGAACAAGAAATTTTACAATTTGTATGGAAACAAAAAAGACCCTGAATATCCAAAGCAATCTTAAGAAAGAAAAACGGAGCTGGAGGAATTAGGCTCCCTGACTTCAGACTATACTACAAAGCTACAGTCATCAAGACAGTATG